>NC_041219.1:99374155-99397901 GCF_002837175.3 Physeter macrocephalus
ACCATATGATCATCTCAATAGATGCAGAGAAAGCTTTCAAAAAAATTCAACACCCATTTATGATAAAAACCCTCCAGGAAGTAGGCATAGAGGGAACTTTCTTCAACATAATAAAGGCCATATATGACAAACCCACAACCAACTTCGTCCTCAATGGTGAAAAACTGAAGCCATTTCTACTAAGATCAGGAACAAGACAAGGTTGCCCACTCTCACCACTCTTATTCAACATAGTTTTGGAAGTTTTAGCCACAGCAGAGAAGAAAAAGAAATAAAAGGAATCCGAATCGGAAAAGAAGAAGTAAAGCTGTCACTGTTGGCAGGTAACATGATACTATGCACAGACAATCCTAAAGATGCTACCAGAAAACTACTAGAGCTAATCAATGAATTTGTTAAAGTAGCAGGATACAAAATTAATGTACAGAAATCTCTGGCATTCCTGTACACTAATTATGAAAAATCTGAAAGTGAAATTAAGAAAACACTCCCATTTACCATTGCAACAAAAAGAATAAAATATCTAGGAATAAACCTACCTAAGGAGACAAATGACCTGTAGGCAGAAAATTATAAGACACTGATGATGATACAAAGAGATGGAGAGATATAACTTGCTCTTGGATTGGAAGATTGACATTGTGAAAATGACTCTATTACCCAAAGGGAATCAGGCTCCAAGACTTCAGACTATACTACAAAGCTACAGTAATCAATACAGTATGGTACTTGCACAGAAACTGAAATATAGATCAATGGAACAGGATAGAAAGCCCAGAGGTAAACCCACACACATATGGTCACCTTATCTTTGATAAAGGAGGCAAGAATACACAGTGGAGAAAAGACAGCTTCTTCAATAAGTGGTGCTGGGAAAACTAGACAGCTACATGTAAAAGAATGAAATTAGAACACTCTAACACCATACACAAAAATAAAATGAAAGTGGGTTAAAAACCTAAATGTAAGACCAGACACCATTAAACTCTTAGAGGAAAACATACACAGAACACTTTATGACATAAATCATGGCAAGATCCTTTTTGACCTACCTCCTAGAGAAATGGAAATAAAAACAAAAATAAACAAATGGGGCCTAATGAAACTTAAAATCTTTTGCACAACAAAGGAAACCATAAGCAAGACCAAAAGACAACCCTCAGATTGGGAGAAAATATTTGCTAATGAAGTAACTGACAAAGGATTAATCTCCAAGATTTACAAGCAGCTCATGCAGCTCAATAACAAAAAAACAAACACCCCAATCCTAAAATGGGCAGAAGACATAAATAGACATTTCTCCAAAGAAGATATACAGATTGCCAACAAACACATGAAAGCATGCTCAACATCATTAATCATTAGAGAAATGTAAATCAAAACTACAATGAGATATCATCTCACACTGGTCAGTATGGCCATCGTAAAAAAAATCTAGATTCAAAAAGAATCATGTACCAAAATGTTCATTGCAGCTCTATTTACAATAGCCAGGACGTGGAAGCAACCCAAGTGTCCATCACTGGATTAATGGATAAAGAAGATGTGGCACATATATACAATGAAATATTACTCAGCCATAAAAAGAAACGAAACTGAGATATTTGTAGTGTGGTGGATGGACTCTGTCATACAGAGTGAAGTAAGTCAGAAAGAGAAAAACAAAAACAATATGCTAACACATATATATGGAATCTAAGAAAAAAAAAAAAGGTCATGAAGAACCTAGGGGTAAGACCAGAATAAAGCACATATATACAGTCCCAAAGGTAAAATAGATAGTTAGGGGGAAGTAGCCACATAGCACAGGGAGATCAGCTAGGTGATTTGTGACCACCTAGGGGGGTGGGATAGGGAGTGTGGGAGGGAGGGAGATGCAAGAGCGAAGAGATATGGGGATATATGTATATGTATAACTGATTCAGTTTGTTATAAAGCAGAAACTAACACACCATTGTAAAGCAATTATACTCCAATAAAGATGTTAAAAAACAAACAAACAACCCAATCCAAAAATGGGCAGAAGACCTAAATAGACATTTCTCCAAAGAAGATATACTGATTTCCAACAGACACATGAAAGAATGCTCAACATCATTAATCATTAGAGAAATGCAAATCAAAACTACAATGAGATATCATCTCACCCTGGTCAGAATGGCCATGATCAAAAAATCTATAAACAATAAATGCTGGAGAGGGTGTGGAGGAAAGGGAACCCTCCTGCACTGTTGGTGGGAATGTAAATTGATACAGCCACTTTGGAGAACAGTATGGAGGTTCCTTACAAAAACGAAAAATAAAACTACCTTTTGACTCAGCAATTCCACTACTGGGCATATACCCTGAGAAAACCATAATTCAAAAAGAGTCATGTACCACAATATTCATTGAAGCTCTATTTACAATAACCAGGACATGGAAGCAACCTAAGTGTCCATCAACAGATGAATGGATAAAGAAGATGTGGCACATATATACAATAGAATATTACTCAGCCATAAAAAGAAACGAAATTGAGTTATTTTTTAGTGAGGTGGATGGACCTAGAGTCTGTCATACATAGTGAAATAAGTCAGAAAGAGAAAAACAAATTCTGTGTTCTAACCCATATATATGGAATCTAAAAACAAAAAATGGTCATGAAGAACCTAGGGGCAAGATGGGAATATAGACGAATACCTAGTAGAGAATGGACTTGAGTATACAGGGAGGGGATATGGTAAGTTGGGACAAAGTAAGAGAGTGGCATGGACATATATACACTACCAAACGTAAAATAGATAGCTAGTGGGAAGCAACCGCATAGCACAGGGAGATCATCTCGGTGCTCTGTGACCACCTAGAGGGGTGGGATAGGGAGGGTGGGAGGGAAGGAGACGTAAGAGGGAAGTGTTATGGGAACATATGTATACGTATATCTGATTGACTTTGTTATAAAGCAGAAACTAACACACCATTGTAAAGCAATTATACTCCAGTCAAGATGTTAAAAAAAGAAAAAAAGGATGGTCTCTGTATTTTCAAAAAATTCATAACTGTGTTAAATAATAGCTGCAATTATTAAAGCAATAATTTAAGGGGGAAAGGGCATATAAATCAATTTTATTTAACAACTCCTATATGCCATGCACTTTGTCAGGTACATAGATTACTTATCTCAACCTCTCATGTATCTGAAAGGTATATTATCATTCCCCTTTTAAGAATATAGGAATGAAGATTCCAGAGATTAAGCAATTAATCAAAGGAACACACCTATTAATAGCCAATATTCAAATCTTATTTGCAAGTTATCTATTCATTTATTGAAACAATATTTATCGAGTATCCATAAGAGCTAGGAATACAACAGGAAAAACAACAAAAGACTTGAACCACTTCCCTAGTGGAGATTAAATGACAATGCCATGAATAGGGCCTCAGCTGTGATGTTTGTCTAGTGTGGACACACATCAGCCAGTGTGCCTGGTCCTTCATAGAATCAGCCTCTTGATTTTCACGAGATTATTCCCAAATGGAGAAAGCCTAGGTCCTTGTCTTATTCTGCACCATTGATTAATGGAGCTTCTGCATCTCACTTTATTGATCTCTGACCTGAGCCCCTGTAAGAAATGAGAGTGAAAACCATCAACCACCTATTTGTTCAAACCAAATTACATTCCTGTTTAATATCTGATTCTTGACTGCTATTTTTGTCCTGTTTACAATTTCAGTGAATTCTGTTATACTAATTTTAGCTGTGACTTGAATATATAAATCGTGTTTAATTTCATGGACTAAACATAAGAGGCATTTAATTTATTTTTAAAAGAGGCTGACCTTTCCTAAGGCAAACTGTGAGAAGAAGCCCATTTAATTCTAGTTTATATTTTTCCCTCAATTTTTATGAAATCATACAGATGTGTCCAAAACCTCTGAATGGATTATGGATGTGGATGAAATCTGAGATTGTTGACCAGTTCTGCCTTGGGGAGGAGGGAAGTTTTTCTAGTAACAAATCTTAATGACTGAGTAAGATTCAGACCATGGAGAAGGGTTAAGGGCATTTCAGGCAGAGATGTTAACTGAGCAGAGCCAGAGATTCTGAACACTGAGGCTGGGGGACAAAGTGGCTGATTCAAGGAACTAAATTTAGAGAGGTTAAATTACCTGACAGGAACCACTTGCTACAACCCAGTTTTTTATTTAAAGTTCATGTTTTTTTCTGATAAAGCATTCCTTTTTATGTTTTCAAAAAATGTTTTAAATGTACTTTGTTCAATAGTGCTGTATTTTAATGGGAAGATAGTGCTTTTACTTGGCATCAATTATGAGTTTGTTTTGAAACAATTCAGTATTATACAAGCTTTGATGATTACTGATCCCATTTCTTTGTATAACTCTGCCAACAGGGGACAAATTCCATTCTGTTACAATTTGTGTTGCTGTGTATATTCATACAGCAACACAAAGAGTGGTTCTTCCAGCTAATATTTGTGGTTCTTCCAGCCACCCTCTGGTGGCTCTTCTCTGTCATTATTTGCTGAATATTTAAAACTCAGAGATGACTTGGTGTGTTTTGGTTGAGGGAAACATCATGAAGCTGAAGATGGAACTGCAATGACTGTAGCTGGTTTTGTGCAACTTTTTCAGGTAACCATGCCTATTTTTTAATTGTGATAAATATGTAATGAGATCTACCCTCTTAATAATATTGTTAACTATAAGCACAATGTTTCACAGCAGAGCTCTAGAACTTTTTCAATTTGCATGACTGAATCTCTATGTCCACAGAACAGCAGTTTGTCATCCCTCCCCAACCCCTGGCAACCACTTGAAATGCAATTCTAATTTCTTCTTCTGTGAGTTCCACTACTATATAAATCTTAGGTAAGTGGATTAATGCAATTATTTGTCCTTGCATATTTTTAATCAGGTTTTTTTTTTAGTTTTAAAAATTATTTTATTGAAGAATTGTTGGGGAGGAGCTTCAAGATGGCAGGGGAGTGAGACATGGAGATCGCCTTCCTCTCCACAAATACATCAGAAATACATCTACACGTGGAACAACTCCTACAGAACACTTAACTCTGGCAGAAGACCTCAGACCTGCAAAAGGCAAGAAACTCTCCATGTACCTGGGTAGGGTAAAAGAAAAAAGAAAAAATGGAGACAAAAGAATAGGGATGGGACCTGCATCTCTGGGAGGGAACTGTGAAGGAGGAAAAGTTTCCACACACTAGGAAGCCCCTTCACTGGTGGAGACAGTGGCGGGGTGGGGGTTGGGTGGCGAGGGAGAAGTTTCCGAGCCCTGTAGGAGAGCGCAGCAATAAGTGTGCAGAGGGCAAAGCAGAGAGATTCTCACACAGAGGATATGTGCTGACCAGCACTCACCAGCCCCAGAGGCTAGTCTCACCCGTTGGGATGAGTTGGGGCTGGGAGCTGAGGCTCCGGCTTCAGAGGTCAGATGCCAGAGAGAGGACTGGGGTTGGCTGCATGAACACAGCCTGAAGGCGGCTAGTGCGCCAAAGGTAGCTGAGAGGGAGTCCGGGAAAAATTCTGGACCTGTCTAACAGGCAAGAGACCATTGTTTCGGGGTGTGCAGGGAGAGGGGATTCCTTCCCTGTCTTCCCACAGAAGGCAAAGCACCACCTAAATGAGTTCCAGAGACGGGCGTAAGCCACGGCTATCAGCACAGATACCAGAGACGGGGATAAAACTCTAAGGCTATTGCTGCAGCCACCAAGAAGCCTGTGTGCAAGCACAAGACACTATCCACACCTCCCCTCCCAGGAGCCTGTGCAGCCTGCCACTGCCAGGGTCCTGTGATCCAGGGACAACTTCCTTGGGAGAACACATGACACGCCTCAGGCTGGTGCAACATCAAGCCGGCCTCTGCCACTGCAGGCTTGCCCCGCACGCTGTATTCCTCCCTCCCCACGGCCTGAGTGAGCCAGAGCTCCCAATTCTGCTGCTCCTTTAACCCTGTCCTGTCTGAGTGAAGAACAGACACCCCCAAGTGACCTACATGCAGAGGAGGGGCCAAACCCAAAGCTGAACCCCAGGAGCTGTGCAAACAAAGAAGACAAAGGGAAATCTCTCTGAGCAGCCTCAGGAGCAGTGGATTAAATATCACAATCTACTTGATGTACCCAGCATCTGTGGAATACCTGAATAAACAGCAAATTATCCCAAAATTGAGGTGGTGGACCTTGGGAACGATATTATATATTTTTACCTTTTTCTCTTTTTGTGAGTGTTTATGTGTATGCTTCTTTGTGTGATTTTGTCTACATAGCTTTGCATTTACCATCTGTTCTATGGTTCTGTCTGTCCACTTTATTCTTTCTTAGTATAGTTTTTTTTTAGTATAGTTTTTAGTGCTTGTTATCATTGGTGGATTTGTTTTTTTGGTTTGATTGCTCTCTTCTCTCTTTCTTTATTTTATTACTTTTAAATTTCTTTTTATTTTTAATAATTATTTTTAATTTTAATAACTTTATTTTATTTTATTCTTTCTTTCTTTTTCCCTTTCCTTCTGAGCCATGGGACTAACAGGGTCTTGGTGCCCTGGCCAGGTATCAGACCTGTGCCTCTGAAGTGGGAGAGCTGAGTTGAGGACATTGGTCCACCAGAGACCTCCCAGATCCACATAATATCAAACAGCAAAAACTCTTCAAGAGATCTTCATCTCAACGCTAAGACCCAGCTCCACTCAACAACGAGCAAGCTATAGTGCTGGACACCCTATGCCAAATAACTAGCAAGACAGGAACACAACACCATCCATTAGCAGAGAGACAGCCTAAAATAATAATAAGGTCATAGACACTCCAAAACACACTACCGGATGCAGTCCTGCCCAGCAGAAAGACAAGATCCAGCCTCATCCTCCAGAACACAGGCACTAGTCCCCTCCACCAGGAAACCTACAGAATCCACTGAAACAGCCTTGGCCACTGGAGACAGACACCAAAAACAACGGGAATTACAAACCTGCAGCCTGCAAAAGGGGACCCCAAACACAGTAAGTTAAGCAAAATGAGAAGAGAAACACACAGCAGATGAAGGGGCAAGGCAAAAACCCACCAGACCAAACAAATGAAGAGGAAATAGTCAGTCTACCTGAAAAAGAATTCAGAGCAATGATAGCAAAGATGATCCAAAATATTAGAAATAGCATGGAGAAACTACAAGAAACGTTTAACAAGAACCTAGAAGAACTAAAGAGAAAACAAACAATGATGAACAGCACAATAAATGAAATTAAAAATTCTTTAGAAGGAATCAATAGCAGAAGAACTGAGGCAGAAGAATGGATAAGTGACCTGGAAGATAAATCACAGCAAGATCTTTTTTGACCCACCTCCTAGAGGAATGGAAATAAAAACAAAAATAAACAAATGGGACCTAATGAAACTTAAAAGCTTTTGCACAGAAAAGGAAATCATAATCAAAACAAAAAGAGAGCCCTCAGAATGGGACAAAATATTTGCAAATGAAGCAACTGACAAAGGATTAATCTCCAAAATTTACAAGCAGCCCATGCAGCTCAATATCAAAAAAAAAAAAAAAAAAAAACCCAATCCAAAAATGGGCAGAAGACCTAAGTATGGATGTTCCTTAAAAAACTAAAAATAGAACTACCACATGACCCAGCAATCCCACTACTGGGAATATACCCTGAGAAAACCATAATTCATAAAGAGTCATGTACCACAATGTTCATTGCAGCACTGTTTACAGTAGCCAGGACATGGAAGCAACCTAAGTGTCCATCGACAGATGAATGGATAAAGAAGATGTGGCACATATATACAACGGAATATTACTCAGCCATAAAAAGAAACGAATTTGAGATATTTGTAATGAGGTAAATGGACCTAGAGTCTGTCATACAGAATGAAGTAAGGCAGAGGAGAAAAACAAATACCGTATGCTAACACATATATATGGAATCTTAAAAAAAAAAAAGTGCTTCTGAAGAACCTAGGGGCAAGACAGGAATAAAGATGTAGACATCGAGAATGGACTTGAGGACACTGGGAGGGGGCAGGGTAAGCTGGGACAAAATGAGAGAGTGGCATGCTCTTATATATACTACCAAATGTAAAATAGATAGCTAGTGGGAAGCAGTCGCATAGCACAGGGGGATCAGATCGGTGACGTGTGACCACCTAGAGTGGTGGAATAGGGAGTGTGGGAGGGAGGGAGGTGCAAGAGGGAGGAGATATGGGGATATATGTATATGTATAGCTAATTCACTTTGTTATAAAGCAGAAACTAACACACCATTGTAAGGCAATTATACTCCAGTAGAGATGTTAAAAGAAAAAGAAAAAATAATCGTTGATGTACAATATTATTTAAGTTACAGGTATACAATATAGTAATTCTCAATTTTAAAAGGTTATACTCCATTTAGAGTTATTATAAAATATTGGCTATATTTTCTGTGTTGTATAATATATCCTTCTCTATATCTTTTGTCCTCTTCTCTTGTGGTTTGATGGCTGTCTTCAGTGTTATGTTTTGTTTCCTCTGTGTTTGTGTGTGTTATCTATTATAGATTTTTGCTTTGTGGTTACCATGAGGTTTTTATATAACGACATACATCTATCTCTCTCTGTATATCTATTTCTATATCTATCTGTCTACCTATCTATCTATCCATCTATCATCTACCTATCTAATCTATCATCTATGTATCTATCTATATATCATCATGATTGTCTTAAGTTGCTGCTATCTTAATTTTTTTAAAATTTTATTTATTTATTTATTTATTTATTTTTGGCTGTGTTGGGTCTTCGTTTCTGTGCGTGGGCTTTCTCTGGTTGCGGCAAGCGGGAGCCACTCTTCATCGCAGTGCGTGGGCCCTTCACTGTTGTGGCCTCCCTTGTTGCAGAGCACAAGCTCCAGACGTGCAGGCTCAGTAGTTGTGGCTCATGGGCCTAGTTGCTCCGTGGCATGTGGGATCTTCCCAGACCAGGGCTTGAACCCATGTCCCCTGCATTGGCAGGCAGATTCTCAACCACTGCACCAGCAGGGAAACCCACTTGTATCTTAATTTCAAATGTATTTTAAAAACCCTGCATTTGTACTCTCTTCCCCTCATGATTACTGATTTTGCTATCATATTTTACGTCTAATTATTTTTTGTATCCTTTAACTGCTTACAGTTGTTATAAAAGATTTTACTACTTTTTTTCTGGAACATGTTCTTCTGGTGCCTCGTTTTGTCTAAGTTGTTATTTGTATTTTTATGTATGTGGTAGGTTAGTTATGTTTCTCAACCTTTGGGAAGTGGCCTTCTCTAGCAGACATCTTTTGCATCCAAGCATTGCACTCCCCTCTCATGACCCAGCCTGGGGGTCCTGACATGTGGCTCAGAACTCTCCTGTGACAGAACCTCTGCAATGTCATTATTCTCCAGTTTGTGGGTCACCCACTAGGGAGTATATTGCAAGTCTGCCCCTCCTACCTGTCTTATTGTTGTTCCTTCTTTATGTCTTTATTTGTAGAAGATCTTTTCTGGTAGGTTCTGGTCTTTTTTCATTGACACTTGTTCTGTAGATAGTTGTGATTTTGGTGTGCTCATGAGAGGAGGTGAGTTCAGGGTCTTTCTACCCCCTTATCTTGGCCAATGTCTACCTGATGGAGAAGTTTTCTGTGGAAAGAAGCCTTCATGGTCTTGTGTACCAATAGGGTGCAGGCCTTATCTTGCAAATGGGCTGCTTTTCCACAGGCCCCAGTCTTTCGCTGTAGTCAACTAATTGACCTGGGAACTAGAGAAACTCACAGTTGCTCATGGGATACTTCTGAAATTCTAATCAGGTTATTATAATTATTATTATTATTGCTATTGAGTTGTATGAATTTCTTATATATTTTAGATATTAACCCCTTATCAGACAGAGGGTTTACAATAATTTTCTCCCATTCCATAGGTTGCCTTTTTACTCTGTTGATTGTTTCCTTTGCTGTGCACAAGCATTTAGTTTAGTATTGTCCCACTTATCTATTTTTGCTTTTGTTTCCCGTGCTTTTGGTGGTAACCAAGAAATCATTGCCAAGATATAGCTCTTTCAGTATGTTTTCTTCTAGTAGTCTTACAGTTTCAGGTCTTATGTTTAAGCCTTTAATCCATTTTGAGTATATTTTTATCTATAGTTTAAGATAAGGGTCCAATTTTATTCTTTTGCCTGTGGATGTCTAGTTTTCTGAGCACCATTTATTGAAGAGACTATTCTTTCCTTATTGTATAGCTCTTCTGGCTGCAGCAAGTTGCCCCCAACTCATGTTAGTTCTCAGTGGCCCCTAGGTTTCCAAACTATGCCAGTTCTACCAGTGCTCTGAATGAGGCAAGCAGCTTTTCAAAAAGCTGAGATATGGATATAAGCTCCCCTATTTACTTTCCCCTCTGAGTGAGAAGTGAGGGAATTCTCTCCTGGTGCTGAGCTATGGCAGCTTTGGGAAGGGGCTGGTATGGGTAAAATGAAATTGCTTTTCTTACCCATTTCAATCTGAGTGTTCTTATCTTTTTGCCCCTGTGGGACACTGTAACTTCTTAACTGGATTCTAGAAATCTCATAAAGGTATTTCTGGAGGTCTATCTTTGTTAAATCAGTGTTTCCATGGGGGAACAAAGGCTGAGACTTTCTAATCTGCTGTCTTGCTGATGTCTGCTTTTAATGTTTATATTACCTAGGAATTTCTATTACAAAGGCAAGTAAATGGAGCAATTCCCTTATGTCCAATAGAGTTTCTCTCATTTAATCATAAAGTTGACAGATGAAGGGATGCTAAGTTAATGTGTTAAATAGGGCTTTACTTCATATGGCCATTAAGTTACTATCAGATAACTGCAAACCTCTTTAAGATATTTCTGAATAGACTATTTAAAGTTTACTTAATAAGGTTTTTAGACCCCCAGTATTTTAGACCCCCAGTATTAATGTAAGATGGGAAGTCTTTCTTATCAAGTGTACTGATTAAGTACAGGACTCTGGAAACAAACTATCTGAATTTGAATCCTAGTGACCTTTGTTAGCTTTTCAAATTTGGACTAGTTACTTAAACTGTTTCTTAGTTTTTTTAAGTTGTAAAATGAAGACAGAGAAACTACTTACCTAACATGGTCTTGGGGGTATTCAATACATATATAATATTACATATTATATATGTAAAAATTTAGAGTAGTGTATAGCATATAATAAATGTCATGAGTGAGTTATGGTTATTATCAGAATTTTATTAGATAAATTTTAATTTAAAAATACATTTAGAGCTTCCCTGATGACACAGTGGTTAAGAATCTGCTTGCCAATGCAGGGGACATATGTTCGAGCCCTGGTCCGGGAAGATCCTACATGCCACGGAGCAACTAAGCCCGTGCACCACAACTACTGAGCCTGTACTCTAGAGCCCGCTAGCCACAACTACTGAAGCCCACGCGCCTAGAGCCCATGCTCCGCAAGAAGAGAAGCCACCACAATGAGAAACCCATGCACCACAATGAAGAGTAGTCCCTGCTCGCTGCAATTAGAGAAAGCCCATGCACAGCAACAAAGACCCAATGCAGCCAAAAATAAATAAATAAAATAAATTTATTAAAAAATATACCTTTACCTTTTGTTTTGAGGCAAGGAAGTCAGTTCAGAATCATGCATGCTTTTGATAGACAAAATCCTTTTATAATATATGAAAATACTTAAATTTATGTGAACAAGTAAAGCATAATAAAAGATAGGCAAGATAATAGTAAGGCAATTTAAAAAGATGAAAACCTTAATCATTTGGAGGTAGGAACTTATAATTGTAATTGAAATCTAACAAAATTCAATTTGTTTAACAAATCAGCAATGAAGACTACAAATAGAAAAAAGTGATCACTGATTTAGAAGCATGGGTAAAGATCTGTTAAACTCTGTACCCGAGAGTTTACATTGTATCAACAATGATTGTATCAACAAAGATTGAAAGAAAAGCAGGATTATTTTTTTAAAAAAGTAGGATTATTCATTTGTCATTAAAATTTCTAAAATGTTTGATTTTTTAAACTTTATTTTATATTGGAATATAGCCGATTAACAATGTTGTGATAGTTTCAGGTGCACAACAAAGTGACTCAGCCATACATATACGTTTATCCATTCTCCCCCAAGCTCCCCTCCCATCCAGGCTGCCACATAACATTGAGCAGATTTCCCTGTGCTATACAGTAGGTCCTTGTTGGTTATCCATTTTAAATATAAAATGTTTGATATTGACATTTAAGCAATCTACAGAATTTTCCTTTCTTCATTTAAAATGGAAAATTTGGCACATTGAAATAATTAAAATGATTTAAAATTTCTTTCATTTGACCTCTCATAAACATTGCTAATGCTAACTTACATGAGTGGCTCTGTTGGGGTTGAGAAATGTAGCAGACACTGTTGATTTCCTATGCATCTACTACCTCTATACTCAACCATCTTTCTTCTTAATGAAACCCTGTTGTTTTTCAGGTATCAGGGAGCCATGCACTTCAGAGGAAATTGAGCCACCTTTCATTCCAAGGGGTTAATCTTATTTTTTATCCAATTTTTTTATTCTGGTAAAATACACACAGCAAAAAGTTTACCATCTTTAAGTGTAAAGTGGAATTAAATACATTCATAAAGTTGTGTTACCATCACTACCATGGAGGGATGAATCTTGATTAATCTAATGCATTCATGGAAATTCCAAACCCCTTTGCCAAAGATTGGTTTAATTATGGGCATGTGATGCAATTCTGGCCAATGAGATATGAAAAGACGTACTCTTAGAGGGCTTCAGGAAAAGATTTCCTCATCCTAAAAATGAGACACAAAGAAGAGGTATTCTCTCTTATGGCTTTCAACATAATTGAATAGGACACATTGCTCACATCCTGGTAACATCAATCATAAGAAGAAATGTCTGAGGATAAAAATCAGCAGACCAAGGTTGGCAGAGGTAAAAGATGGAAAGGACAGGGGTCCCCGATGAGGTTGTAGTGTTGCTGAACTACACTACTCTGAAATAGACTAACTTAAGAATTTTTCTTTTTATGACTTAATAATTTACCTTATTGTTTAAGCCATTTTTAGTAGGCTTTCCATAACTTGACACTGAAAATTGACTCAAGAAGAAAGGGGGAAAGAGTATACTACATGTAATAAACAGAGAGTGTCTACAAACAGAAGAAAACTTGTCATGTTTGAGAAAGAAAATTTCTTACCTTTATAAAATAAAGATGGTTTGTTGGTGAAAAAACAACAAAACAACCACAAAACTTTTCAGGGTCTTCTTGGTGGGAAAATCTGGAGCTTTTATTGTACAGTATTCAATCTTATGGGAGCATGCACTGAAGCCTTGGATATAAATAGTGATTGCACTACTTACTTGATGTATGGCTTTGGGTCAATCACTTGACTTCTCTGTCTCAACATCTGGAGTTACTTTTGGGGGGTTACCAGACACTGGATGTAGAGGCAATACAATACAAATTGTGTGCTAAACTATTTATGTTCTAGGCAAATCCTTTTTAGGATATTTCCTGTCTAAAACTTTGGCTACAGAGCAAGGAACTCAATTAGGCTATACAAGCAGCTCAATTAGTTGAGTGCTAAAAACAGTAGTGCTGTGTACTGCTCTGTCTTGTCTCATCTTGGAATTTGTCATAAGGTAAGATTGGATTTACTAAAAGATAGAAGTCTCCTATGGTTTCTTTTTTGGGTGTCATATTGTATGCCCAGTTTCTACTGTGGATCCAAGACTCAGAATGACAGCAGAGTCAGCCACAAAGACATTGACATCCTAGGAGGAGCTTTCCACTGAGAAAGAAGAGACAGAATAACGCACTAGGTCTAAAGTTAAAGCATCTGAATTTGAACCCTGCCTTCACTACTTAATAACTGTAATTTTGGGAAAATCACTTAAATTCTTTATTCCTCAGTTTCCCTGTCTAAAATGATGAAACCTATTAAAATAATAAGCCCATATGCTATGACGCTGGAATTTTTATCCCTCATAGCCAAATGTTTCCTCTCTTATCTCTTTCAAATCTTTCATAAACTATCTTTCTTACATGTATCACCATATTTAAAATATCACCATATTTAATCCCCTCCTCACAACAATTCCCTTTTCTCTGCTCTATTTTAAAAATAAACTTGTTAATAAAAGTATTATGTATACACAGAACACTGCCCCAAAGTGAGCACATTCATAAAACAATCACCCAGAACAAGAAATAAAGTGTAACCAGCACCTCATAAATTCTCCTTGTATACTCCCTGCCCAAAAGGAACCACTATCCCAACTTATAACCCTTTTTTAAATGTATGTGAATGAAATCATATTGTTGAGCAACATGGCCTTAACGTTTCCTTCAGCTTGATTGAACTTGAGACAAGCTTCTTTCTGACTCTAGGCCTCTGACCATCCTTAGAGCATTTACTTTGGAAAATTTGCAATTGCACATTTTTCTTTGCCCCCTTGAGATATATACAAATCTTCTCTCAGCCTCTGACCAACTTTGCAATACAGGAATGTCTTTCCCAATGACCTGGGAAGCATCCCTTTGAAATGTACTCATTTACTACAGAGAGTCTAATCACAGAAAAACACATTTGCACACTCAATATATTGGATACATCCCACTGATTAACTTCTCTCCTTGCTTCTTCTTTGTCCCATTGAGCTGGTCGGAACTGCCAGAAAAATGTAAGATACAAGTGGTGAGATTAGGCACCTTTGCTAATTCCCAATGTCAGTGAGAAAGATATAAATATTTCACTATTACATTTTATGTTTTTGTAGCCTTTTCATAGTACTCTTATCAGAATGAAGTTCCATTCTATTCTTAATTTGTTAAGAATTTTTTCATCTGTGCATGTTCATTTCTTTTCAAATATTTTTTTATTTGCAACATCTATTCATGTGATTTTTTTCTCCTTTATTCTGCTAATATGGTGGATTATAATAGTTGATTTCAAACCTTAATATCTTGCATTCCTAGAATTAATACGACTTAGTTGTGATGTATTATTTTATTTACATACCTCTGGATTCATTTGATAATATTTTTGCTCAGTATTTTGTGTATGTTTATGAGATATAATGGCCTGTAATTTTCTTATAATTAAAAAAATTTTTGATATCACTTTATGCTGTCTTGGAATAAATAAAATCAACTAGGAAATGTCCATTTTTCATTCCAGAAAAAGTCTGTGTAATATTCGCTGGGAAGCCATTTGGGCCTTTAGATTTCCTTGTGGAACAATAATAGATTCAACTTCTGTAATATATACAGGACAATTGTGGTATTCCTTTTCTTCTGTCCATTTTGGTAATTATATTTTTCAAGAAATTTATTTCATGTAAATTTTAATGTTTACTGATATAAAGTTGTGTATAATTTCTTCTTATATTCTTTCTAATGTTTTTAAGATATGTAATGTTAAATTGGCAATGCTGGAAAAGACATTTCTTTCCCATAGAATTGTCTTGGGACACTTGTTAAAATTAACCATAAATGTAAGAATTTTTCTTCATTCTATTTCATTGATCAATGTGGCTAGCCTTATGTCAGTACCACTATCTTGGTTACTTAGCTTTGAAATAAGTTTTGAAATCAAGTGTATCTCCAACTTTGTTCTTTTTCAAGATTTTTGGGCTATTGTGGACTCCTTGTATTTCCATATAAAGTTTAGGAGCAGCTTTTCCATTTTGCAAGCTGAGAATTTGATAGAGATTATGTTTAATCTATAGATCAATTTGAAGTTTATTTCCATTTTAACAATATTAAGTCTTCTGATTCATGAGTATAAGATATTTTGGTCTTTAATTTCTTTCAACAGCTTTTTGAGATTTTCAGTGTATAAAAGTTTTGCACTTTTTTATTAAAGTTATATCTAAATATTTTATTCCATTAATGCTAACTGTAAAGGAATTGCCTAATTTTATTCTCAGAATGTTCATTTATAGTGTACAATATTTTTGTATTGATCTTCTATCCTGCAATTGAGGACGTGCCCCATAGCATTAACAGAAAACTGGTGATGAAAGGAAATCCTTGAGCTTGTCTTACAAAACAGCAGATAAGTGAATAGCTTATTTAAAAGCTCCTCTGCTTATAGTCTGCCTTCACTAAGCAAGTTCATCTTAATTATTTTGTTGCAAATTGCATACCCTCCAAGCTTCATGTAGTCCAGATAATATATCACGAGATTCCTTAACCACCCCATATAGATAACACTTCTGATATATGGGTCGCTATAGTAATGGGAGCTGAAGTGTTTTTCAGGAATTTGGAGTCAGCTCTTTCCAGTTCAAGCTGGCAAAGATTGGTGGTTGGGATCACCGAGCCTAAAAGGGGGCCTATGCATGTGTCTGATGAATGACCTTTTCATGCCAGAGGGTCCAAAACTCCAAACTCAGATCATGCTAAGTGGCTCCATTTTTTGAATATACATCCTATAAAGAAGCATGTCTTTCAGATATGCCTGTGAAGAACAATGATTACCTCATATTTTTCTTACCTCCAATAAACTTTCACCACACCTACGACCACCCTATACTTTTCATCCACAAATACCCAAAGTTTCCTTCCTTTTGAGGAGGTTAATTTGGATCTTTCTCCCATCTCCTAGCTTGGCTGCATTGTGAATTAACCCTTTCTCTGCTGCAAACCTCAGTGTCTCAGTGTTTGGCTTGCTGCAGAACAGTCAAATAAACCTGGTTTGGTAACAAATTTGGTGAGTCAACCAGGAGGTAAGTCCGGATGGACTTTTTGTGTGTGGTTTGTTGGCTCTTTGCCAGTATTAAGAGCCTGTGGATGAGTCAGAGCAGCTGCCTATGTTATTTGTTCCAAGGACTCTACCCCAGATTTTCCCCAGCATGGCACTGCCAATTTTAGGCACATAATTTCACTTTGCAGATGAGAAATGGTTTCTGGGTCTGGAAGATGTCTTTGGGGTGAGTAACCTCTTTAAAAAGTGCCTGTACTAAATTGTCTGATTTCATCCAGATGATGGGTTTGAGGTCCACCTGGTGAAATCTGATAGTCTCATCCAGATTGTGAGTTCAAGGTCCACCTGGGGGGGGCGGTAGTTTGGTAAGAATTGTGGGTTTGAGACACACCTTAAGAGGACAGTAAAAACGGTTACAGCTGTTGAAATACTCCAAACCTGGATTTGAGTCCCAAGTTTCTGGTCTGGTTTACTTTTTGGCCTTGTTTGCCTCGTCTGTTTATATCTCATTGTCTTTATCTGTTAAGAATTGGCTATCTGGGGCTGAGTTTTTCGGTGGCCATAGCAAAACTCCCTAGGAAGTTTTGAATTTGAACTCCCTAAGAATTCCTAGATTCCAAAACTAGGATCAACTTTATAAGGGTCTTTTGATTCCAAAGAAAAGAGGCACTGTTCCTTCTGGTCCTTTAGGATGTTCCCAGGCAAGTGGGAGATTTAAAGATATGTCAGGGCATCCGTGACATGTAATGGCCTCATAGAGACCTCCTTTTAAGAAAACACATCATTCAGACCTTCATTGTTCATGGCAAAGCAGCTGGCTGTGGCAGCTCATCTGGGACTAACTTTCCTAGACTTTGTTGTCTCTGGATAGTTTCTGCAAGTGTTACACAGTCAGGACTTAATTGAGACCCTTAAAAAGACCTTATTGCTGTGGCAACCTGGAGGAAAAACCCCTTCAAAATGGGAAATTGAACTTCTAAAGCCTAACAGCTTCTAGATGGGCAGTCGCCACCCACTAGAATGGCAGTTGGCTCCACGTACAATTGCTATAAAGCCAATACTTGCAAGTAATAACATAATTGGGAACTGAAGGAAATCTCACCCTGAAAATGGCCAAATGGGGCTCTTTTGACATTCTAAAACTGTTTTTTGCATATGCATTTTGAGAAAGCTGGCTTGATAAAATATCTTTCCCAAATTCTGAATCTTAGGCAACAAAAGTATTTTTAGGACAAAACTTGAAGTTATAATTCTTATGTCCTTGAAATGCAAACACAGCCCACATTTCCTGAGACTATAGTCTTGGCTCAATTAGTAGAAACTAAAACTGAAAAAAAGGGTGAAAAGAGGCCTTTTAAAGTCAAGTGAGTAAACTTAATTTATTCCAACTGTTATTTATAAACTAATGGGTTTTATATTATAATACCTGATTCATGACTGTCTTAAAATGAAGCTATGGGATCTCTGGTACTGTCTGTCTTTATGTCTGTGTGTACATTATAAGTGTGATATAGCTTAACATCTGGATGATTTTACCAAAATTAATTTGTAAATGAGCTCTATTTAATTGGCTTAAAGGAAAGTAAAACTTATATATAAATTCTCAGAAATGTAAAGGAAACTACCTTGAATGAATTTCAGATTCACATAATCTGGGAAATATTCAGTATTAAATTAAAATCTGGTATTAAAGTTAGTTTAAGTTTGTTGGTTATTAACTAATACACACATGTCTTTAGAGTCATCAATATTAAGTATGATACTTTTATTTTGCCTAGGTTTACAGAAAGTCAGTAAGTTCATATCATTTCTGTTGCAAAATTTCTCAGCAAGAAAAATAACATGATATGATGAATTTTTACATAAATTAAATGTAAATGAGATAATGGTGTTTAGGTGAACTCTTTAGGAATAATATGTTTTAGGACTGTCTATTAAAGATAGTTTCACCAGATATTTGGTAACTTGAAACTTTAGAGTTTTGCCAAATTAAGTAGATATATGAGAATTCATTGAATATCCAGATCATTCCAAATAAGATAAAACACTGGAACATTAATTGCTAAACAAGCCTATCTCCTTTTGTCTTCTTATGAGAAAACAACTAAAGATATTTGGGTTTATTAGACACACGTCTTGTACAACATTGGGGAAAGAACTTATGTTGTGAGAAAAATGTATGTTTCTAAAAGTTGTCATATGTGTTCATAAGTTTGCCAAACAGGAAATGTTGGTATGACAAACTATTGACATTTATTTGCCTCTTGGTTTTTGCTAGAAATTAAGGTTTGTGAGGGTTAAAAATTGTAATATATAATTAAAACCCCTAGAAATAATAATGGAAACATTTTAGTATGCAAGAAAAGTAGACATGTGTTTCAGTAAAAGAAGGCATGAGGAATGGAAATGTATTTTGTTAAAGAAAAAGAAAGTAATTTTGTCTTAAAGATGGTTATTTTTAAATACAAAAGAAAATAAGAGACAAACTAACATGGATACAGAAAATTGTAAAAGGTTGGTAGACGAGGAACCCCGAGAAAAGAGTTTTGTACATGGTCAGGACTGGATAAGATTAGAGTGAATTTAATTAAGTAAATGAATTTTGTTATTAAAAGTAAGCTGGGGGGGCTAGAGAAGATGGCGGAAGAGTAAGACGTGGAGATCACCTTCCTCCCCACAGTTACATCAGAAATACATCTACACGTGGAACTGCTCCTACAGAACACCCACTGAACGCTGGCAGAAGAACTCAGACCTTCCAAAAGGCAAGAAACCCCCCACGTACCTGGGTAGGGCAAAAGAAAAAAGAATAAACAGAGACAAAAGAATAGGGACGGGACCTGCACCAGTGGGAGGGAACTGTGAAGGAGGAAAGATTCCCACACATTAGAAGCTCCTTCACGGGCAGAGACTGTGGGTGGCAGAGGGGGAAGCTTCAGAGCCACGGAGGAGAGAGCAGTAACAGGGGTGCGGAGGGCAAAGTGGAGAGATTCCCACAGAGGATCGGTGCCTACCAGCACTCACCAGCCCGAGAGGCTTGTCTGCTCACCCGCCGGGATGGGCGGGGGCTGGGAGCTGAGGTTCGGGCTTCGGTCAGAAGCCGGGAGAGGACGGGGGTTGGCGGCGTGAGCACAGCCTGAAGGGGTTAGTGCACCACGGCTAGCCAGGAAGGAGTCCGGGAGAAGTCTGGAACTGCCGAAGAGGCAAAAGACCTTTTCTTCCCTCTTTGCTTCCTGGGGTGCGAGGAGAGGGGATTAAGTGCACCGAGTAAAGGAGCTCCAGAAACGGGCGCGAGCCACGGTTATCAGCGCGGGCACCAGAGAAGGGCATGAGACGCTAAGGCTGCTGCTGCCGCCACCAAGAAGCCTATGTGCGAGCACAGGTCACTCTCCACACCTCCCCTCCCGGGAGCCTGTGCAGCCCACCACTGCCAGAGTCCCGGGATCCAGGGACAACTTCCCCGGGAGAATGCACGGCGCGCCTCAGGATGGTGCAACATCAAGCTGACCTCCGCCGCCTCAGGCTTGCCCCACATCTGTACCCCTCCCTCCACCCGGCCTGAGCCAGAGCCCCCGAATCAGCTGCTTCTTTAACCCCGTCCTGTCTGAGCAAAGAGCAGACACCCTCAGGCGAACTACGCACAGAGGCGGGGCCAGGTCCAAAGCTGAACCCCAGGAGCTGTGCGAAGAAAGAGGAGAGGGGGAGGTCTCTCTCAGCAGCCTCAGAAACAGTGGATTAAAGCTCCACAATCAACTTGAAGTGCCCTGGATCTGTGGAATACCTGAATAGACAGCGAATCATCCCAAGTTGAGGAGGTGGAATTTGGGAGCAAGGTATATTATTATTTTCCCCTTTTTCTCTTTTTGTGAGTGTGTATGTGTATGCTGCTGTGTGAGATTTTGTCTGTATAGCTTTGCTTTCACCATTTGTCCTAGGGTTCTGACCATCCAGTGTTTTTTGTTTTTTTGTTTGTTTTTTTAAAAAATTTTTCTTCTTAATAATAATTTTTTATTTAAATAACTTTATTTTATCTTTATTTATCTTCTTTCTTTCTTTCTTCCTTTCTTCCCTTCTTTCTTCCTTCCTTTCTTCCTCTCCTTCCTTTCTTCCTTCCTTTCTTCCTCCCATTCTTCCTCCCTTTCTTCCTCCCTTTCTTCCTCCCTTCCTTCCTCCTTTCCTTCCTACCTAACTTCCTTCCTTCCTTCCTACCTAACTTCCTTCCTTCCTTCCTTCCTTCCTTTCATTTCTTCCTTCCTTCCTTCCTTCCTTCCTACCTTCCTTCCTTCCTTCCTTTCTTTCTTTCTTTCCTTTCTATTTTTTCTCGCTTTTATTCTGAGCCGTGTGGATTAAAGGCTCTTGGTGCTCCAACCAGGCTTCAGGGCTGTGTCTCTGAGGTGGGAGAACAAACTTCAGGACACTGGTCCACAAGAGACCTCCCAGCTCCATGTAATATCAAATGGCAAACATTTCTCAGAGATCTCCATCTCAACACCAAGAAGCAGCTTTACTCAAAGACCAGCAAGCTACAGTGCTGGACACCCTATGTCAAACAACTAGCAAGACAGGAATACAAACCCACCCATTAGCAGACAGGCTGCCTAAAACCATAATAAGGCTACCAACACCCCAAAACACACCACCAGACGTGGACCTGCCCACCAGAAAGACAAGATCCAGCCTCATACACCAGAACACAGCCACTAGTGCCCTCAACCAGGAAACCTACTCAACACACTGAACCAACCTTAGCCACTGGGGACAGACACCAAAAACAACGGGAACTATGAACATGTAGCCTGCAAAAAGGAGACCCCAAACACAGTAAGCAAAATGAAAACACAGAAAAAAACACAGCAGATGAAGGAGCAAGGTAAAAACTCACCAAACCTAACAAATGGAGAGGAAATAGGCAGTCTACCTGAGAAAAACACACAGCAGATGAAGGAGCAAGATAAAATCACACCAGACCTAACAAATGAAGAGGAAATAGGCAGTCTACCTGAAAAAGAATTCAGAATAATGATAGTAAAGATGATTCAAAATCTTGGAAATAGAATAGACAAACTGCAAGAAACATTTAACAAGGACCTAGAAGAAATAAAGAGGAACGAAGCAGCGATGAGCAACACAATAAATGAAATTCAAAATACTCTAGAAGGGATCAATAGAAGAATAACTGAGGCAGAGGAACAGATAAGTGACCTGGAAGATAAAATAGTGGAAATAACTACTGCAGAGCAGAATAAAGAAAAAAGAATGAAAAGAACTGAGGACAGTCTCAGAGACCTCTGGGACAACATTAAACGCACCAACATTCGAATTATAGGAGTCCCAGAAGAAGAAGAGAAAAAGAAAGGGACTGAGAAAATATTTGAAGAGATTATAGTTGAAAACTTCCCAAATATGGGAAAGGAAATAGTTAATCAAGTCCAGGAAGCACAGAGAATCCCATACAGGATAAATCCAAGGAGAAACACGCCAAGACACATAATAATCAAACTGTCAAAAATTAAATACAAAGAAAACATATTAAAAGCAGCAAGGGAAAAACAACAAATAACACACAAAGGAATCCCCATAAGGTTAACATCGGATCTTTCAGCAGAAACTCTCCAAGCCAGAAGGGAGTGGCAGGACATATTTAAAGTGATGAAGGAAAAAAACCTACAACCAAGATTACTCTACCCAGCAAGGATCTCATTCAGATTTGATGGAGAAATTAAAACCTTTACAGACAAGCAAAAGCTGAGAGAGTTCAGCACTACCAAACCAGCTTAAAAACAAATGCTAAAGGAACTTCTCTAGGCAAGAAACACAAGAGAAGGAAAAGACCTACAAGAACAAACTTGAAACAATTAAGTAAATGGTAATAGGAACATACACATTGATAATTACCTTAAATGTAAATGGATTAAATGCTCCCACCAAAGACACAGACTGGCTGAATGGATACAAAAACAAGACCCATATATATGCTGTCTACAAGAGACCCACATCAGACTAAGGGACACATACAGACTGAAAATGAGGGGATGGAAATAGATATTCCATGCAAATGGAAATCAGAAGAAAGCTGGAGTAGCATTTCTCATATCAGACAAAATAGACTTAAAAATAAAGACTATTATGAGAGACAAAGAAGGACACTACATAATGAACAAGGGATCGATCCATGAAGAAGATATAACAATTGTAAATATTTATGCACCCAACATAGGAACACCTCAATACATAAGGCAAATACTAACAGCCATAAAGGGGGAAATCAACAGTAACACAATCATAGCAGGGTACTTTAACACCCCACTTTCACCAGTGGACAGATCATACAAAATGAAAATAAGTAAGGAAACACAAGTTTTAAATGATACATTAAACAAGATGGAATTAATTGATATTTATAGGACATTCCATCCAAAAACAACAGAATACACATCTTTTTCAAGTGCTCATGGAACATTCTCCAGGATAGATCATATCTAGGGTCACAAATTTAGACTTCGTAAATTTAAGAATATTGAAATCGTATCAAGTATCTTTTCCCACCACAATGCTATGAGACTAGATATCAATTACAGGAAACGATCTGTAAAAAATACAAACACATGGAGGCTAAACAATACACTACTTAATAATGAAGTGATCACTGAAGAAATCAAAATATTCTTAGAAACAAATGACAATGGAGACATGGTGACCCAAAATCTATGAGATGCAGCAAAAGCAGTTCTAAGAGGGAAGTTTATAGCAATACAATCTTACCTTAAGAAACAGTAAACATCTCAAATAAACAACCTAACCTTGCACCTAAAGCAATTAGAGAAAGAAGAACAAAAAGACCCCAAATTTAGCAAAAGAAAAGAAATCATAAAGATCAGATCAGAAATAAATGAAAAAGAAATGAAGGAAACGAAAGCAAAGATCAATAAAACTAGAAGCTGATTCTTTGAGAAGATAAACAAAATTGATAAACCATTAGCCAGACTCATCAAGAAAAAAAG
>NC_041219.1:99398292-99416512 GCF_002837175.3 Physeter macrocephalus
TGGTGTTAGGGATTGTTCTAATTTCATACTTTTACATGTAGCTGTCCAGTTTTCCCAGCACCACTTATTGAAGAGGCTGTCTTTTCTCCACTGTATATCCTTCCCTCCTTTATCAAAGATAAGGTGACCATATGTGTGTGGGTTTATCTCTGGGCTTTCTATCCTGTTCCATTGATCTATATTTCTGTTTTTGTGCCAGTACCATACTGTCTTGATTACTGATAGTATACATAGAGAATCCTAAGGATGCTACCAGGAAACTACTAGAGCTAATCAATGAATTTGGTAAAGTAGCAGGATACAAAATTAATGCACAGAAATCTCTGGCATTCTTATACACTAATGATGAAAAATCTGAGAGTGAAATTAAGAAAACACTCCCATTTACCATTGCAACAAAAAGAATAAAATATCTAGGAATAAACCTACCTAAGGAGACAAAAGACTTGTATGCAGAAAACTATAAGACACTGATGAAAGAAATTAAAGATGATACACATAGGTGGAGAAATATACCATGTTCTTGGATTGGAAGAATCAACATTGTGAAAATGACTCTACTACCTAAAGCAATCTACAGATTCAGTGCAATCCTTATCAAACTACCACTGGCATTTTTTACAGAACTAGAACAAAAAAATTCACAATTTGTATGGAAACACAAAAGACCCTGAATAGCCAAAGCAATCTTGAGAATGAAAAATGGAGCTGGAGGAATCAGGCTCCCCGACTTCAGATTATACTACAAAGCTACAGTAATCAAGACAGTAGGGTATGGGCACAAAAACCAAAATATATATCAATGGAACAGGATAGAAAGCCCAGAGATAAACCCACACACATATGGTCACCTTATCTTTGATAAAGGAGGGAAGGATATACAGTGGAGAAAAGACAGCCTCTTCAATAAGTGGTGCTGGGAAAACTGGACATGTACATGTAAAAGTATGAAATTAGAACACTCCCTAACACCATACACAAAAATAAACTCAAAGTGGATTAAAGACCTGCATGTAAGACCAGACACTATCAAACTCTTAGAGGAAAACTTAGGCAGAACACTCTATGACATAAATCACAGCAAGATCCTTTTTGACCCACCTCCTAGAGAAATGGAAATAAAAACAAAAATAAACAAATGGGATCTAATGAAACTTAAAAACTTTTGCACAGCAAAGAATACCATAAACAAGACCAAAAGACAACCCTCAGAATGGGAGAAATAGTTACAAATGAAGCAACTGACAAAGGATTAATCTCCAAAATTTATAAGCAACTCATGCAGCTCAATAAGAAAAAAACCAAACAACCCAATCCAAAATGGGCAGAAAACCTAAACAGACATTTCTCCCAAGAAAATATACAGATTGCCAACAAACACATGAAAGAATGCTCAACATCGTTAATCATTAGAAAAATGCAAATCAAAACTATAATGAGATATCATCTCACACCGGTCAGAATGGTCATCATCAAAAAATCTAGAAACAATAAATGCTGGAGAGGCTGTGAAGGAAAGGGAACACTCTTGCACTGTTGGTGGGAATGTAAATTGATACAGCCACTATGGAGAACAGTATGGAGGTTCCTTAAAAACTACAAATAGAACTACCATACGACCCAGCAATCCCTTTACTGGGCATATACCCTGAGAAAGCCATAATTCAAAAAGAGTCATGTACCAAAATATTCATTGCAGTTCTATTTACAATAGTCAGGAGATGGAAGGAACCTAAGTGTCCATGAGCAGACGAATGGATAAAGAAGATGTGGCACATATATACAATGGAATATTACTCAACCATAAAAAGAACTGAAACTGAGTTATTTGTAGGGAGTTGGATAGACCTGGAGTCTGTCATACAGAGTGAAGTAAGCCAGAAGGAGAAAAACAAATACCATATGCTAACACATATATATGGAATCTAAGAAAAAAAAGGTCATGAGGAAGCTAAGGGTAGGATGGGAATAAAACACATACTTACTAGAGCATGGACTTGAGGATATGGCAAGGGGGAAGGGTAAGATGTGACGAAGTGAGAGAGTAGAATGGACATATATACACTACCAAACGTAGGGTGGATAGCTAGTGGGAAGCAGCCCCATGGCACAGGGAGATCAGGTCGGTGATTTGTTACCACCTAGAGGGGTGCGATAGGGAGGGTTGGAGGGAGACGCAGGAGGGAATAGATATGGGAACATATGTATATGTATAACTGAATCACTTTGTTGTAAAGCAGAAACTAACACACCATTGTAAAGCAATTATACTCCAATAAAGATGTTAAAAAAAAAGAAAAAGGCAAATGATTATATCATATCTAAGGCAGGTATGCTGTGTTCACTCTGACAATTTTTTAATAAAAATGTACTACTTGAGAAAAAAAATAAAATACCTACAGACAAATGACAATGAAAACATGACAATCCAAAACCTATGGGATGTAGCAAAATCAGTTCTAAGAGGAAGTTTAGAGCAATACAATCCTACCTCAAGAAATAAGAAAAATCTCAAATAAACAACCTAACTTTACACCTCAAGCAAGTAGAGAAAGAAGACTAAACAAAACCCAAAGTTAGTAGAAGTAAAGAAATCATAAATATCAGAGCAGAAATAATTGAAATAGAGATGAAGAAAACAATAGCAAAAATCAATGAAAGTAAAAGATGATACTTTGAGAAGAGAAACAAAATTGATAAACCTTTAGCCAAACTCATCAAGAAAAAGAGTGAGAGGACTCAAATCAATAAAATTAGAAATGAAAAAGGAGGAGTTAGAGCTGACACTACAGAAATACAAAGGATCATAAGAGACTACTACAAGCAAGTATACACCAATAAAATGGGTAACCTGGAAGAAATGGACACATTCTTAGAAACGTACAATCTTCCAAGACTGAGGCAGGAGAAATGGAAAATATGAACAAACCAATCACAAGTAATGAAATTGAAACAGTGATTAAAAATCTTCGAACATAAAAAAGCTCAGGACCAGATGGCTTCACAGGTGAATTGTATCAAATATTTAGAGAAGAGATGACACCCACCTTTCTCAAACTCTTCCAAAAAATTGTAAAGGGAGGAACACTCCCAAATTCATTCTATGAGGCCATCACCCTGATACCAAAAACCAGAAAAACATATGACAAAAAAAAAAGATAATTGAAGGCCAATATCACTGATGAACATAGATGCAAAAATCCTCAACAAAATATTAGCAAACAGAATCCAACAACACATTAAAAGCATGAAATACCATCATCAAGTGGGATTTATTCCAGGGATGCAAGGATTCTTCAATATACACAAATCAATCAATGTGATACACCATATTAACAAATTGAAGAATAAAAACCATATGATCATCTCAGTAGATGCAGAAAAAGCTTTTCACAAAATTCGACACCCACTTATGATAAAAACTCTCCAGAAAGTGGGCATAGAGGGAACCTATCTCAACATAATTAAGGTTATATAAGGCAAACCCACAGCAAACATGGTTCTCAATGGTATGAGCCTGAAAGCATTTCCTTTAAGATCAGGTAAAAGAAAGGACGCCCACTCTCACCACTATTATTCAACATAATTTTGGAAATCTGGGCCACAGCACTGAGAGAAGAAAAAGAAATAAAAGGAATACAAATTGGAAAAGAAGAAATAAAACTGTCACTGTTTGCAGATGACATGATACTATACATAGAAAATCCTAAAGATGCCACCAGAAAACTAGAGCTAATCAATGAATTTGGTAAAGTTGCAGAATAAAAAATTAATGCACAGAAACTTTTTGCATTCCTATACACTAACAATGAAAAATCAGACAGAGAAGCTAAGGAAGCAATCCCATTCACCATTGCAACAAAAAGAATAAAATACCTAGGAATAAACCTACCTAAGGAGGGCCATCACCCTGATACCAAAAACCAGAAAAACATATGACAAAAAAAAAAGATAATTGAAGGCCAATATCACTGATGAACATAGATGCAAAAATCCTCAACAAAATATTAGCAAACAGAATCCAACAACACATTAAAAGCATGAAATACCATCATCAAGTGGGATTTATTCCAGGGATGCAAGGATTCTTCAATATACACAAATCAATCAATGTGATACACCATATTAACAAATTGAAGAATAAAAACCATATGATCATCTCAGTAGATGCAGAAAAAGCTTTTCACAAAATTCGACACCCACTTATGATAAAAACTCTCCAGAAAGTGGGCATAGAGGGAACCTATCTCAACATAATTAAGGTTATATAAGGCAAACCCACAGCAAACATGGTTCTCAATGGTATGAGCCTGAAAGCATTTCCTTTAAGATCAGGTAAAAGAAAGGACGCCCACTCTCACCACTATTATTCAACATAATTTTGGAAATCTGGGCCACAGCACTGAGAGAAGAAAAAGAAATAAAAGGAATACAAATTGGAAAAGAAGAAATAAAACTGTCACTGTTTGCAGATGACATGATACTATACATAGAAAATCCTAAAGATGCCACCAGAAAACTAGAGCTAATCAATGAATTTGGTAAAGTTGCAGGATAAAAAATTAATGCACAGAAACTTTTTGCATTCCTATACACTAACAATGAAAAATCAGACAGAGAAGCTAAGGAAGCAATCCCATTCACCATTGCAACAAAAAGAATAAAATACCTAGGAATAAACCTACCTAAGGAGGCAAAAGACTTGTACTCAGAAAACTATACGATACTGATGAAAGAAATCAAAGATGACACAAAAAGATGGGGAGATATACCATGTTCTTGGATTGGAAAAATCAATATTGTGAAAAAGACTATACTACCCAAAGCAATCTACAGATTCAATGCAATACCTATCAAATTACGAAAGGCAGTTTTCACAGAGTCGGAACCAAAAATTTCACAATTTGTATGGAAACATAAAAGACCCTGAATAGCCAAATCAATCTTGAGAAAGAAAAATGGAGCCGGAGGAATCAGGCTCCATGACTTCAGACTATACTACAAAGCTACAGTAATCAAGACAATATGGTTCTGACAGAAAAACAGAAATATAGATCAATGGAACAGGATAGAAAGCCCAGAGACAAACCATGCAACTATGGTCACCTAATCTATGACAAAGGAGGCAATAATATACAATGGAGAAAAGACAGCCTCTTCAGTACGCGGTGCTGGGAAAACTGGACAGATACATGTAAAAGAATTAAATTGGTACACTCTCTAACATCATACACAAAAATAAAGACCTAAATATAAGACCAGACTCTATAAAACTCTTAGAGGAAAATCTAGGAAGAACATTGTTTGACATAAGTCACAGCAAGATCTTTTTTGACCCACCTCCTAGAGTAATGAAAATAAAAATCAACAAATGAGACCTAATGAAACTTCAAAGCTTTTGCACAGCAAAGGAAACCATAAACAAGATGAAAATACAACCCTCAGAATGGGAGAAAATATTTTCATATGAAGAAACTGACAAGGGATTTAACTCCAAAATATACAAACAGCTCATGCAGTTCAATACCAAAAAAACAAACAACCCAATCAAAAAATGGGCAAAAGATCTAAATAGACATATATCCAAAGAAGGCCTACAGGTGGCCAAGAGGCACATGAAAATATGCTCAGTATCACTAATTATTAGAGAAATGTAGATGGAAACTACAATGAGGTATCACCTCACACTGGTCAGAATGGCCATCATCAAAAACTCTACAAACAATAAATGTAAGAGAGAGTGTGGGAAAAAGGGAACACTCTTGCATTGTTGGTGGGAATGTAAATTGATACAGCAACTATGGAGAACAGTATGGAGGTTCCCTAAAAAACTAAAAGTAGAACTACCATATGACCCCAGAATCCCACTACCGGGCATATACCCTGGGAAAACCATAGTTCGAAAAGACACATGAACCACAATGTTCATTGCAGCACTATTTACAATAGCTAAGATGTGGGAGCAACCTAAATGTCCATCAACAGATGAATGAATAAAAAAGATGTGATACACACACACACACACACACACACACACAATGGAATATTACTCAGCCATAAAAATGAATGAAATTGGTCATTTGTAGAGAAATGGATGGACCTAGTGACTGTCATACAGAGTGAAGTAAGCCAGAAAGAGAAAAACAAATATCGTATATTGACGCATATATGTGGAATCTAGAAAAATGGTACAGTTAATCCTATTTGCAAAGCAGAAATAAAGACATAGATGTAGAGAACAAATGTGTGGACACCAAGGGTGGAAAGAGAGGGTGGGATGAATTGGGGGGTTGGGATTGACATATATACATCACTAAGTATAAAATAGATAACTAATGAGGACATGCTACAAAGCATGGTGAACTCTGCGTGGTGCTCTGTGGTGACCTAAATGGGAAGGAAATCCAAAAAAGGAGGGAGTATGTGTATACATATGGCTTGTTTACATTGTTGTGCTTCAGGAGCTAGCTCAACATTGTAAGGCAACTCTACTCCATTAAAAAATATTTTTAAAAATTATAATACAAAAAAAAATTTTAAGAAAAAAATCATAACCTCAACATAGCAACAACACAAAGAACATTCAGACTCTCACTGTGGAAGATAGTAACTGTAACCCGGTTTCAACTTATAGTTTCTAAATAATATTCTAACATGACTTATAGAATTAGGTTTTTCAGTTTTTAATTTTTGAAAGATAAAGATATCTGAAGTAAACAGCTAACTGAGAGTCTGAAAATGAGTCTGATCTGCCATATTAAAAAAAAAAAACACATAGAAACCCAAAACGAAAACAAAACTCCAGACCCCACAGATGAGTCATAGCAGCTCAGGAACTTGAAAAGTCAGGGACACACAAAGACAGTTCTCAAAGACGTGTTTTTATCATGATGTTCTTTGATCCAGGTTTCAGTGGACTTTCCAGAACTGCCATGGTAAAATTTTCACAATGTTATAAAACATAATTCTCATACATAATGGGCACATATCATAGTTTTGTTTAACTCATAATCAGTTCAAAAGAGCATAAGAGAAACCTATGCATAAATGGTCAGTGAAAGAAAAAAGAGAGAAATAGAAATGCAAAATTGATTAAAGACCTGCAGGACATTACAAGTATAACTTTTGGGATTCTCGTCTCTACCAGACAAAAATAATTTGTATTTCTATCCAATAAAAATCATTTTTGTCTCACAAGTTTCTACAGATTGACATCCAACATTACAGAATTATAATATGTCTGGGTCCTGATTAGTAAGTCGAATAAAATTTTATTGCCTTAGAGTCACATGAGATTTATTAGACTAAGTTTATTAGATTAACCCTTAGATTAACAATGAAGGTAATACATTCATCTTTTTGTCTTACTTACAAGGTTTGGATAATTTTTCTTAACAACTCACAATGCTCAAAGAAATTCCAGAAGAGCTAGACTCTTTCTCGGTCATGGAGTTTGAGAAAATGTATACTGACTGTGAAGGAATCTGTGCACAGTTGAATGGGGACCCAGCAGCTCCTGTTTTAGGTAAAATTAATGTTTTGATTTTATTACCAAGAAGTGGTATTTAGCAAGTAAATATTATTTCATTAAAATTATAGGTTTAATTTTGTTTACTGTAAAATATACATACTTCTTTCATGGTGAGAATTTAATTTTGTTGTTGATTGACTATTTCATAAAGAAACTGATTACAAATTTTGTCATTTCTACTTCTGTTTTTCTCTTCTTTCTAAGAAATAAGATTTTAGCATGCTCTCTGAACTTTTACATTAAAAATTTCCAAAATATTCTAATAACTTTAAATAGATAAGGTAATAAGATATGATTGATAGTTGTACATCTTTTCATAAATTACATTTTTAGTTTACATTATGTTAATGAAATCCAGAACAAGGTAATTATTTTAAGATTATCTCATGTTCATAAATGGCAATAACCTGTGAGAAAAACAAAAAGAATACAACATTTTTACTTTAAGGAAATTAAGACTTAGCATTTGGCTGTGCTCAGAGTGGTCTCTGGAGAATGACTTCTGGCCACCATCTTACACTAAAGGATGCTTTTTTAATTTTCAGCTACTTAGAAGAGTATTTCAATAATTCCCATATGTTACCTTGAAAACATGTCCCTGTGGGAAAAATTTTTTCTTATTACTTAAACATTAAGCTTAGTTAAATTTGCCTGTCTTTCTAAATTCACATTGAGTCAAGAGCATTAGGTTCTCAGAGGTCCTGTTGCATGGCAGGAAATATAATTGTAAGATGGTTGTATTTCCAATTCACATTCTCTGTGGAAGTCTTTCCAAGTCAAACATTTATGCTTTTCAAATAGAGAGAAGCACTTTTATTAGAAAGAATGTTATTAATCATTACTTGACAGTAATTATATAAAGCACAATGAACAATGATGTTTTCTGTCCCCATTTTGTACTATGAAGAAATATTGGAAGAGTTCAGATATTCTTTTAAACATTGTCACAGAACAATGTTCCTGACAGGTAAAGGAAGCTTGGAACAAGATGGTATCTGATAAGGCAAAATACTCATGTGCGTTCTCCCTGGAATTTAAATTTCAGTAAATGGTTAGGTATTTAAATTTTAGCATTATAGATCACTGTTTTAGAATCCTGCATCTCTCTCTCTTTCTGTTCTCTGGTTTACTGTGGTGTTTATTTGATTATCGAATTCTCTGCCTTTTGAGCAGAAAGTGACTTGAGAAATGGGAAGGAGTCATTATTTAAAAGCAGAGATTTCCATAATGCTAATCACCCTGATTTTTTTCTAAGACAAGAGTTTCTGCTAATATGTTCATTCATTCATTTATTTACTCAATAAAGAACTAATGGACATTTATTCTACCAGACATGGTAGTAGATGTTAAGGGTGGGAAAGGAACATGCACATGAACAGAACAAGATTCCTGGTCCCTATAAACTCAGAGTCCAGTGGAAGTTAAGGTAGAACCCTTGATATGTAAAAAGCATTCTCACTCAAAAGATGTCTTTTGTTTGTTGTTTACTTGTTATGCTAACTTTTTAAACAAGATTAAAGAAAGTCTGGTCCACGTCCAATAACTAGGGAAAGAGTTATAGTGAAAACACGTTTATTGGTTTAGGAGATTTTAAATTACAGACCAAGAACAGCTGCCTCTCACTTTCCATAGTCACAGCATCACAAACTGCAGGACCAAGACCTTAAACTAATTGCCCTTCTTCATTTAAAAGACTAATCAAGACTATTTCCCTCATGCCTTACTTTTCAGTCGATCTTGATCATCTAGAGAAGTCTGAGGCTCCCCAGAGCACCTACTCTACCCAAGACTCTCATTGTCATAAATTTCGGGATATCCCTATTCTGACTAAATCCCTATCCCTCCTCTTCCCTCTAAAACCCTTTCACTAAACTATCTTAAAATGTAGGGTTTGTGATCAGCAAATTCTCCTATATTTTGTCCCTTTTCTGAAATTCCTTTGACCTCTTGACTTATGAGAGCGTCCTCTGATACCCTTCATAAGAAGATAGTTTTCTATCTCACAAAATTATATAACTCAGGGCCAGGAAGCAAGGTAAATGTTTTACTTGTTTGCCATTGTCCCTCCTATTTTCCTTTAAACAAAATAACTGTTTTGAAATTCATGACATGCATGTCATGACCATCTGTAAGCCTTCCTTATTGCTGTAATGCACAACCCACCACATCTTTATATCCTTTTTCTTAAAAATTGAAGTATAGTTGATTTACAATATTATGCTAGTTTCAGGGGTGTACATCATAGTGATTCAGTATGTCTGTAGATTATATTCTATTATAGATTACTACTAGATAATGGGTACAATTTGCTGTGCTATACAACAAATCCTTGTTGCTTATCTATTGTATATATAGTAATCTATGTCTGTTATTCCCATACCCCTAATTTGTCCCTCTCCCTTTCCCTCTCCCCTTTGGCAACTGAGTTTATTTTCTATATCTGTGAGTCTGTTTCTGATATACATTCATTTGTGTTATTTTTTTAGATTCCACATATAAGTGATATCATATAGTACTGCCCTGTCTCCTGGTAAGCCAACACCCATTCACTCCTCGTTAATGTAGTCTAAGCTTCTCCAGCCTTTCTCTCTGTCCCAGTGATTCTCCAAGGAACCAAGGGAGCTTTTCTCTTCCATGTAGGACCTCTGCTCCACCTCTCTCTCCTGCTTTTTAGATCCTCTTTTAACTGTTCCACATCTGATGCTTAACAATTTATTGTACACTTAAAACATTTGTTGAAGGTAGATCTCAATGTCATGTTCTTATCAAAATAAAATTTAAACATTTTAAGTTACATAACTTTCTCATCTCCAGTATTTTGGATCTATAGGCAACTGATAATTTAAATCTTCCAATTAAAACATCATTTCTGGTGAATATTCAAAAGTATGTATGCGCTCCTTGAGCACTGCAATGACTTTCTTATGTTATAGTCTGTGGAAGATGGAATTGAAGATCCCTTTGCAGAAAACTAAACCTGGCTGAGAGGTACCTTTGAAACCTTAAATAGCACATTTTAGTGTGTACAGTTCACCTTTGAATAAAGGGAGGGGAGGGGGCAAGTTAGGGGTGCAGACCCTTCCTGTAGTAGAAAAGCCAGTATAAAATATAGTTGGTCTTCCCTATCTGTGTGTCCACCATATCTGGTTTGGCGAATTCAGCCAAAGGGAGATGGTGTAGTATTATAGTGCTAATTACAATGACAGGTTAGAATGATGAGCCGGAAGGAAGAGATTATGATGGATGGGGCACTTTGAGAATGTGCTAAAGGAGAGAGGGATTTGAACACAGTGAGGACAAGAAGGATGTGTACAGTAGAAATTGATCTAAGCAAGGGGGAGCAAGCTGTGGTAGGATGGCCTGGGTAGAGGGGTGGTGCTAAGTGTGGCATGTTTGGGTGATCAGGAAGAAGTGGGTCAGAGCACATTTTCTTGGAGGAGTAGTGCAGACCCAGGTTCCTACTCATTCTTTCCATTCATCCACAGCATTTATTTTTGGTAAATATTTTTGCTCTGCTCACTTCATTCTCTTAATAGCTGTAATCTCTATCTAATAACCAGTAACTTTTCATCAGCTAACAATTACCTGAACTTTTATTTATATATTTTTAGAAAGTCAAATGGCTTATCTTTATATCGGCATTAATTCTTGATAAAGAAGATAAATATAGCAAGTGCTTCACCCTAAGCAAAACCTTTTCTCACTATTTCCCTGAGAACCTGGTTTTGTTTGGGTATTTCTTCCTCAATGTTTACCCTCAATATTCTTTATAGTAAATAAGGTAATGGTGTGAGGAGATACAAGATAGAGGAGATTAATGCTTTGGAATAGCTTTTGATCAAGCTACATACATAAACAAGAGACAAATTGTAAAGCAATGTATATGGACATAGTACAGTATAGATATAAACATATATGTCAAGGGAATGTAAAATTAAAGAGTGATGAGAAAAAAATGGCTTTCTGAATGCCAAACTAAGTTCCATATATAGCTTTCTTTTTTATAACATTCATATTGAGTTTAACAGTTTGATTAATAGAGGTAGTTTGTATCAACAAATGTTTTTGGTTTTGTATCTGCACCAGATCAATATGATCAATAGCCTTACTTAGAGCTCAGCAGTTTTAAGTTAGACATGTGATACAATAGACATGTGAATTGTTTGGTTTCATAGTTCTTGAGGCAGAAAACAGAATGAAGCAGGGTTTCAAGGACACATATCAATTATTTGGCTAACAGGTGCATTACCCCAGCAATCGGAATTTGCTGCTATGTATTTAACTACCTTTTTTTCAGGACACTTATCCCCATTCCCCCCCAACCAACCATCAGGGTCAGTGAATCCACAGGCTGTAATGTTGACTATGCTTTGACAAGGCATTCTATTTCAAACTTATAAGACATGCTGTGCATTTTATTCTTTATTTGCTAGAAGAAATTTTTGAGAAAACTAAGAGGAATTCCCTAAGGCAATATGCTATGATAGAAACTTTCCTGTTTGTATAGACTAGTGGTTCTCAAAGTGTGGTCCCTGAACCAGATGCATTAACATCATCTAAGAAATTGTTAGAAATGTTAATTCTCAAGCACCACCCCAGAATTACTGAATCAAAAATTCTAGGGTGGGCCCAGAAATCTGTTTCAATAAGCCCTCCCGGTGATTCAGATGCACTCTGGAGTTTGCAGATGCTGAAATAGATCATAGTAGATTCTCAAGACGTGGTCTGTTTATCATTGTCACAGAATCACCAGGCATGTTTGTTAAAAATGCATATTCTATGCCATGCCCTCTCTTCCAAAACACACTGAATCTGTGATTTGGTGGATTGTCATCTGAATTTCTAACCAGCCCACCAGCCAATTCACACCTATCATGAAGTTTTACAATCCTTATTTATATATAATGTATATTTTAAAGCTATGTTATCGATCATTTATTGAGACATATATTATACACTCAAAAAATGATAGGCAGAGGATAGAATGGAAATACTGAATTTTAATCTCTTGGGAAGAACTGGTGATTAGGCCCATCTGCTCCTTGAAGCAAAATTAATTTTTTGATTACAGATAATACTGCCTTTAGAGTTAATGTACTGTCAATAATACTCAAAAACTCTACCTAACTCTACTACTTATTAGTTCTGTGATATTGTCAAGTTACTTAACCTTGTTAAGGCTCGGTTTCCTACCTGTAACATGGAATCCCTCCTTGCTGAATTTTAGGTTTTTAGCTTAAATGTTGTTTCAAAGAGACCTTTCCTGATATTCCAATCTAAAGTAGTAACCCTGACATGCATAGTCCTTGCATGGTCTATTATTCTTTCTTTCTTTTAGATTTTTTGATGTGGACTGTTTCTAGAGTCTTTATTGAATTTGTTACAATTTGCTTATTTTATGTTTTGGTTTTTTGGCCATGAGGCATGTGGGATCTTAGCTCCCCGACCAGGGATCGAACCCACACCCCCTGCATTAGAAGGCAAAGTCATAACCACTGGACTGCCAGGGAAGTCCCCTATTGTTTCTTATTTATGGATTAGTTGATGGATTTTATTAACTCCCACTGGAACATGATGCAGAAACTGCTTATTTTATTCACTCTTGTGTGGTCAATAACTAGAATATAGAAGACATTTAATAAATATATTTTGAATGAAGGATTAATGAGGCAATGTAAATAGCCTGGTTCTCAATAAGTGGTTGGAGTATAATACTAAAAGTACATGTGAAATACTAAGGGCACAATGGAGTTACCTGGCTATGACAAAGCAGTGAGTTAGAGGCTTGCATTTGCTCTTCTGTAAGATTTAGTTAAAAAAAATTTTTTTCTGAAGTTTTGTGGTTTCTAGCTGTGCACATTCTGTCTTCTTTTCTTGTGTGGCTTACCAATTGATGAAATTTGATTTTTTTTGTTAGATTTATTTTGTAGAACTAAGTTTTCTACTCATGTGCAGTTAAATATTTATTGTATGAATGAATGATGAGGTGATTGTCTGATGAAAAATTTTTAATTACATTGGAATTATTTCTAATGTGCTCAGAATTTTTCCTCCCCAAGTATTTATTTTTCTTCTTTATATTAAAAAAACTTTAAAACATAAACTCATGCCATTTGGACCCCCACTATACTTGTTAATAAACCATATAAATAACTGCATGTTTAGATGCTAAAGGAAATAATCTGGTAGAAAGGGAAAATGATTAATTTCTGGAGCCATGTCCTTGTATAGAAAAGGGAGATATGAGTTAGTACATATATGGAGGGATAGGCTTTAGTTTGGAGTCAAGATAATTCATCTGTATAAATAGGAAGGCAGCAGAATATGTATGTGTCAGATGTACATATACATCTGGAAGGTGGGCCTAGGTATGGTGGTGAGGGTTGGAGAAGCTCTCTTCTGCCTTCTCCTTCTCTGTCACCACCTCCTTCTTTTTCAAAATAAGAAGTCAGAGTTTCATTTTCATAATAGCTCCATCCTCGGTAAGCAGTAAGACAGTGACCCTGCCTCCCAAGCCTGCCATTGTGGTGGCATCTGCAGCCCCTCTGGCTACTGAACCACCTTTGGGGTCACTCTTTCCTTTTCTTGAAGGATAACAGCAGGTCCACAGCTGAGCTGTTTTCATAGCTCCATTGACCCATTTCTTCCCCAGAGAATCCCAGAAGTCTGACAGCCTTCCTTCACTTTGTCCTGTCTCTGTCCTCTTCAGTTCAAGCTGGCAGGATTTTGGCTGAGATGGTTGATTGGAACCACAAATTATATGCCTAATCTCATAGTAAATGGTTATCCAGCCACACACTTTGTGTTCTCTGCAGAGCACACTTGCTCATTTTTGCAGTACAGATAGATGGAGAAATTTCTAAAATTTCAAGTTCTAATTCCTTTTTACTTAACAATTCCTCTTTTAATTTATTTCTTTCCTCTCACCTTTTACTATAAGCAGGAAGGAGAAACCAGGCTGTGCCTTCAACACTTCGCTTAAACCTCTCTTCAGCTAAATATCCAAGTTTTTCACTTAAATTCTACTTTTAATCCAATAGAACACAATCCAACTAAACCCTCTGCTTCTTTATAAAAAGAATTGCCATTCCTCCACTTTCCAGTAATATGTTCATCATTTCTTTTTGAAACCTCACCAGAAACACCTTTAACATTTGTATTTCTAGCAACATTCAGTTCTGGACAATATATATATTCTCCAGTATAATAGAATTTTTCTCTATAGCTCCCCTTTAAAAAAAATTTTATTGAAGTATAGTTGATTTACAATGTTGCGTTTAATTTCTGCTGTACAGCAAAGTAACAGCTATACATATATATATTATTTTTCATATTCTTTTCCATTATGATTTATCACAGGATATTGAATATAGTTCCCTGAGCTATACAGTAGGACCTTGTTGTTTATCCATGCTATATATAATAGTTTATATCTGCTAATCCCAAACTCCCAGTCTTTCTCTCTCCCACCCCCTCCTCCTTGGCAAACACAAGGCTGTTCTCTATATCTGTAAGTCTGTTTTTGTTTCATAGATATGTTTATTTGTGTCATATCTTAGATTCCACATATAAGTGATATATGATATTTGTCTTTCTATTTCTGACTTATTTCGCTTAGTATGATAATCTCTAGGTCCATCCATGTTGCTGCAAATGGTATTATTTCATTCTTTTTAAAAGCTGAGTAATATTCCATTGTATATATATCACCACATCTTCTTTACCTATTCATCTGTTGATGGGCATTTAGATTGTTTCCTTGTCTTGACAATTGTAAATAGAGCTGCTATGAACATAGGGGTACATGTATCTTTTCAAATTATAGTGTTGTCTGTATATATGCCCAGGAGTGGGATTGTTGGATCATATGGCAACTCTATTTTTAGTTTTTTGAGGGACTTCCTTACTGTTTTCTATAGTGACTGCACCAATTTATATTTCCACCGACAGTGTAAGATGGTTCTCTTTTCTCCACACCGTCTCCATCATTTATTATATTTAGACTTTTTAATGACTGCCATTCTGACTGGTGTGAAGTGGTACCTAATTATAGTTTTGATTTGCATTTCTCTAATAAGTATTGATGATGAACATCTATTCATGTTCCTTTTGGAACTTTTTTTTTTTAGATTCCATATATATATATGTTAGCATATGGTATTTGTTTTTCTCTTTCTGACTTAGTTTACTCTGTATGACGACTCTAGGTTCATCTACCTCACTGCAAAATAACTCAATTTCATTTCTGTTTATGGCTGAGTAATATTCCATTGCATATATGTACCACATCTTTATCCATTCAGCTGTTGATGGGCACGTAGGTTGTTTCCATGCCCTGGCTATTGTAAATAGTGCTGAAATAATGTAATAGTGCTGCAAAGAGTACATGACTCTTTTTGAATTATGGTTTTCTCAGGGTATATGCCCAGTAGTGGAATTGCTGGGTCATATGGTAGTTCTATTTGTAGTTTTTTAAGGAACCTCCATACTGTTCTCCATAGTGGCTGTATCAATTTACATTCCCACCAAAAGTGCAAGAGGGTTCCCTTTTCCCCACACTCTCTCCAGCATTTATTGTTTATAGATTTTTTGATAATGGCCATTCTGACCAGTGTGAGATGATACCTCATTGTAGTTTTGATTTGCATTTCTCTAATGATTAGTGATGTTGAGAATCCTTTCATGTGTTTGTTGGCAATCTGTATGTCTTCTTTGGAGAAATGTCCATTTAGATCTTCTGCCTATTTTTTGATTGGGTTGTTTGTTTTTTGTTATTGTATGCTAAGATCTCTTTGTATGTTTTGGAAAGTAATCTCTTGTAGGTCACATCATTTGCAAATATTTCTCCCAGTTTGTAGAATTTTTCATTTTGTTTATGGTTTCCTTTGTTCTACAAAACTTAAAAGTTTGATTAGGTCCCATTTGTTTATTTTTGCTTTTATTTCTATTGCCTTGGGAGAGTGACCTATGAAAACATTGTTACAATTTACGTCAGAGAATGTTTTGCATATGTTCTCTTCTAGGAGTTTTAGGGTATCTTGTCTTAAGCCATTTTGAGTTTATTTTTTTGTATGGTGTGAGGGTGTGTTCTAGCTTCAATGATTTACATACACCTGTCTAACACCACTTGCTGAAGAGACTTTTCCCTGTTGTATATTCTTGCCTCCTTCGTTGAAGATTAATTGTCCATAGTGTGTGGGATTATTTCGGGGCTCTCTATTCTGTCCCATTGATCCATATGTCTGATTTTGTACCAATACCATGCTGTTTTGATTACTGTAGCTTTGCAGTATTGTGTGAAGTCAGGGAGGGTTATACCTCCTGCTTTGTTCTTTTATCCTCAGGATTTCTGTGGCAATTCTGGGTCTTTTGTGGTTTCATATAAATTTTAGGATTATTTGTTCTAGTTTGGTGAAAAATATCATGGGTATTTTGATAGGTATTGCATTAAATCTGTAGATTGTTTTGGGTAATATGGCCATTTTAATGATAATAATTCTTCCAATCCAAGAGTATGGGATATCTTTCCATTTCTTTGAATCATGTTCAATTTCCTTTATTAATGTTTTGTAGCTCTCAGTGTATAAGTCTTTCACCTCTTTGCTGCAGTTTATTCCTAAATATTTTTTAATCTGATTTTAAAAAGGGACTTTTGTTTACATTTCCTTTCTGATATTTCATTGTTAGTGTAATGAAATGCAACCTATTAGTGTATGTTAATCTTGTATCCTGCTACCTTGCTGAATTCGCTTATCAGTTCTAGTAGTTTTTGTGTGGAGTCTTTTTTTTTTTGAATTTTATTTTATTTTATTTATTTTTTATACAGCAGGTTCTTATTAGTCATCAATTTTATACACATCAGTGTATACACGTCAATTCTAATCACCCAATTCATCACACCACCGCTCCCACCCACCACTGCTTTACCCCCTTGGTGTCCATATGTTTGTTCTCTACATCTGTGTCTCAATTTCTGCCCTGCAAACTGGTTCATCTGTACCATTTTTCTAGGTTCCACATATATGCGTTAATATACAATATTCATTTTTCTCTTTCTGATGTACTTCACTCTGTATGACAGTCTTTAGATCCATCCACATCTCAACAAAGGACCCATTTTCGTTCTTTTTTATGGCTGAGTAATATTCCATTGTATATATGTAGCACATTTCCTTTATTCATTCGTCTGTCAATGGGCATTTAGGTTGCTTCCATGACCTGGCTATTGTAAATAGTGCTACAACGAACATGGGGGTGCATGTGTCTTTTTGAATTATGGTTTACTCTGAGTATATGCCCAGTAGTGGGATTGCTGGCTCATATGGTAATTCTATTTTTAGTTTTTTAAGGAAGATCCATACTGTTCTCCATAGGGGATGTATCAATTTACATTCCCACCAACAGTGCAAGAGGGTTCCCTTTTCTCCACACCCTCTCCAGCATTTGTTGTTTGTAGATTTTCTGATGACGCCCATTTTAACTGGTGTGAGGTGATACCACATTGTAGTTTTGCTTTGCATTTCTCTAATGATCAACGATGTTGAGCAGCTTTTCATGTGCTTCTTGGCCATCTGTATGTCTTCTTTGGAGATATGTCTATTTAAGTCTTGTGCCCATTTTTGGATTGGGTTGTTTGTTTTTTTGATATTGAGCTGCATGAGCTGCTTGTATATTTTGGAGATTAATCCT
>NC_041219.1:99416555-99438149 GCF_002837175.3 Physeter macrocephalus
TTTGGAGATTAATCCTTTGTTCATTGATTCGTTTGCAAATATTTTCTCCCATTCTGAGGTTTGTCTTTTCGTCTTCTTTATGGTTTCCATTGCTGTGCAAAAGCTTTGAAGTTTCAATAGGTCCCATTTGTTTATTTTCGTTTTTATTTCCATTACTCTAGGAAGTGGATCAAAAATATCTTGCTGTGATTTATGTCAAAGAGTGTTCTTCCTATATTTTCCTCTAAGAGTTTAATAATGTCCAGTCTTACATTTAGGTCTCTAATCCAAATTGAGTTTATTTTTGTGTATGGTGTTAGGGAGTGTTCTAATTTCATTCTTTTACATGTAGCTGTCCAGTTTTCCCAGCACCACTTATTGAAGAGACTATCTTTTCTCCACTGTATAACCTTGCCTCCTTTGTCATAGATTAGTAGACCATAGGTGCGTGGATTGATCTCTGGGCTTTCTTTCTTGTTCCATTGATCTATGTTTCTGTTTTTGTGCCACTACCATATTGTCTTGATTACTGTAGCTTCATAGTATAGTCTGAAATCAGGGAGTATGATTCCTCCAGCTCCATTTTTTTCCCTCAAGACTGCTTTCACTATTTGGGGTCTTTTGTGTCTGAATACAAATTTTAAGATTATTTGTTCTAGTTCCGTAAAAAATGCCATTGGTAATTTGATAGGGGTTGCACTGAATCTGTAGATTGCTTAGTTAGTATAGTCATTTTAACAATATTGATTCTTCCCATCCAAGAACATGGTATATCTCTCCATCTGTTGGTACCATCTTTAATTTCTTTCATCAGTGTCTTATAGTTTTCTGCATACAGGTCTTTTGTCTCCTTAGGTAGTTTTATTCCTAGGTATTTTATTCTTTTTCTTGCAATGGTAAATGGGAGTGTTTCCTTAATTTCTCTTTCAGGTTTTTAATCATTACTGTATAGGAATGCAAGAGATTTCTGTGCATTAATTTTGTATCCTGCAACTTTACCAAATTCATTGATTAGATCTAGTAGTTTTCTGGTGGCATCTTTAGGATTCTCTATGTATAGTATCATGGTATCTGCAAACAGTGATAGTTTTACTTCTTTTCCATTTGTTTTCCATTTGTTTCTTTTTCTTCTCTGATTGACATGGCTAGGATTTCCAAAACTATATTGAATAATAGTCGTGAGAGTGGACATCCTTGTCTTGTTCCTGATCTTAGAGGAAATGCTTTCATGTTTTCACCATTGAGAATGATGTTTGCTGTGGGTTTGTCGTATATGGCCTTTATTATGTTGAGGTAGGTTCCCTCTATACCCACTTTCTGGAGAGTTTTTATCATAAATGGGTGTTGAATTTTGTCAAAAGATTTTTCTATATCTATTGATATGATCATATGGTTTTTATTCTTCAATTTTTTAATATTGTGTATCACATTGATTGATTTGTATATATTGAATATTCCTTGTATCCTGAGATATATCCCACTTGTTCATGGTGTATGATCCTTTTAATGTGCTGTTGGATACTGTTTGCTAGTATTTTGTTGAGGATTTTTGCATCTATATTCCTCAGTGATATTGGTCTCTAATTTTCTTTTTTTTGTAGTATCTTTGTCTGGTTTTGATATCAGGGTGATGGCGGCCTCATAGAATGTGTTTGGGAGTGTTCCTTCCTCCACAATTTTTTGAAAGAGTTTGAGAAGGATAGGTGTTAGCTCTTCTCTAAATGTTTGATAGAATTCACCTGTGAAGCCTTCTGTTCCTGGACTTTTGTTTGTTGGAAGATTTTAAATCATAGTCTCCATTTCATTACTTGTGATTTGTCTGTTCATATTTTCTATTTCTTCCTGGTTCAGTCTTGGAAGGTTATATCTTTCTAAGAATTTATCCATTCTTTCAGGTTGTCCGTTTTATTGGCATAGAGTTGCTTGTAGTAGTCTCTTAGGATGCTTTGTATTTCTGTGGTATCTGTTGTAACTTCTTTTTCACTTCTAATTGTATTGATTTGAGTACTCTCCCTCTTTTTCTTGATGAGTCTGGCTAATGGTTTATCAATTTTGTTTATCTTCTCAAAGAACCAGCTTTTAGTTTTATTCATCTTTGCTATCGCTTTCTTTGTTTCCATTTCATTTATTTCTGCTCTGATCTTTATGATTTCTTTCCTTCTGCTAAATTTGGGTTTTGTTCTTCTTTGTCTAGTTCCTTTAGGTGTAAGTTTAGGTTGTTTATTTGAGATTTTTCTTGTATCTTGAGGTAGGGTTGCATAGCTATAAACTTCCCTCTTAGAACTGCTTTTGCTGAATCCCATAGGTTTTGGATCATCGTGTTTTCATTGTCATTTGTCTCTGGGTATTTTTTGATTTCCTGTTTGATTTCTTCAGTGATCCCTTGGTTATTTAGTATCATATTGTTTAGCCTCCATGTGTTTGTGTTTTTTACGTTTTTATCCTGTAATTGATTTCTAATCTCATAGCGTTGTGGTCAGAAAAGATTCTTGATATAATTTCAATGTTCTTAAATTTACGGAGGCTTTATTTGTGACCCAAGATGTGATCTATCCTGGAGAATGTTCCGTGCACACTTGAGAAGAATGTGTAATCTGCTGTTTTTGGATGTAATGACCTATAAATATCAATTAAATCTATCTTGTCTATTGTGGCATTAAAAGCTTCTGTTTCTTTACATATTTTCATGTTGGATGAGCTGTCCATTGGTGTAAGTGAGGTGTTAATATCTCCCACTATTATTGTGTTACTGTCAATTTCCTCTTATAACTGTTAGCAGTTGGTTTATGTATTGATGTCCTCCTATGTTGGGTTCATAAATATTTATAATTGTTATATCTTCTTCTTGGATTGATCCCTTGATCATTATGTAGTGTCCTTCCTTGTCTCTTGTAACATTCTTTATTTTAAAGTCTATTTTATCTGATATGAGTATTGTTACTCCAGCTTTCTTTTGATTTCCATTTGCATGGAATATCTTTTTCCATCCCCTACTTTCAGACTGTATGTGTCCCTAAGTCTGAAGTGGGTCTCTGTAAACAGCATATATATGGGCCTTGTTTTTATCCATTCAGCCAGTCTGTGTCTTTTGGTTGGAGCATTTAATCCATTCACATTTAAGGTAATTATTGATATGTATATTCCTATGACCATTTTCTTTATTGTTTTGGAGGGTTTTTTTTGTAGGTCCTTTTCTTGTCTTGTGTTTCCCACTTAGAGAATTTCCTTTAGCATTTGTTTTAGAGCTGGTTTCGTGGTGCTGAATTCTCTTAGCTTTTGCCTGTCTGTTAAGCTTTTGATTTCTCCATCAAATCTGAATGAGATCCCTGCCGGGTAGAGTAATCTTGGTTGTAGGTTCTTCCCTTTCAACACTTTAAGTATATCATTCCACTTCCTTCTGGCTTGTAGAGTTTCTGCTGAGAAATCAGGTGTTAACCTTAGGGGAGTTCCCTTTCTCTGCATCTATTGAGATGATCAGAGAGTTCTAATTCTTCAGTTTGTTGATGGGGTGTATCACATTGATTGAGTTGTGGATATTGAAAAATCCTTGCATCCCTGGGGTAAATCCCACTTAATCATGGTGCATGATCCTTTTAATGTGTTGTTGGATTCTGTTTGCTAGTATTTTGTTGAGGATATTTTATCTATGTTCATCAGTGATATTGGCTTGTAATTTTCTTTTACTGTGATATCTTTGTCTGGTTTTGGTATCAGGGTGATGGTGGCCTTGTAGAATGAGCTTGGAACTATCCCTTCGTCTGCAATTTTTGGGAAAAGTTTCAGAAGGGTAGGTAACTCTTCTGTAAATGTTTGATGGAATTTGCCTGTGAAGCCATCTAGTCCTGGACTTTTGTTTGTTGGAAGATTTTAAATCACAGTTTCAATTTCATCACTTGTGATTGGTCTGTTCATATTTTCTATTTCTTCCTGGTTCAGTCCTGGAAGGTTGTACTTTTCTAAGAATGTGTCCATTTCTTCCAGGTTGCCCATTTTATTGGAGTATAGTTGCTTGAAGTAGTCTCTTATGATCCTTTGTATTTCTGCAGTGTCAGTTGTAAAGTCTCCTTTTTCATTACTAATTTTATTGATTTGAGTCCTCTCCTTTTTTTTCCTGATGAGTCTGACTAAAAGATTATCAATTTTGTTTATCATCTCAAAGAATCTGCTTTTAGTTTCATTGATCTTTGTCATTGCTTTCTTCGTCTGTATTTCATTTATTTCTGCTCTGATCTTTATGATTTATTTCCCCCTCATAACTCTGGGTTTTATTTTTTCTTCTTTCTCTAGTTGCTTTAGGTGTAAGGATAGGTTGTTTATTTGATATTATTTTCTTTTTTCTTGAGGTAAGATCGTATTGCTATAAACTTCCCTCTTAGAACGTCTTTTGCTACATCCCGTAGGTTTTGGATTACCATGTTTTTGTCATTTGTCTCTAGGTAATTTTTGATTTCCTCTTTGATTTCTTCAGTGATCCATTGATTATTTAGCAACATATTGTTTAGCCTTCGTGTGTTTGTGTTTTTCACAGTTTTGTTTCTGTAATTGATTTCTAATCTCATAGTGTTGTGGTTGGAAAAGATGCTTGATATGATTTCAATTTCCTTAAATTTACTGAGGCTTGATTTGTGATCCAACATGTGATCTACCCTGGAGAATGTTTCGTGTGCACTTGAGAAGAAAGTGTGTACTGATGCTTTTAGATGGAATGTCTTATAAATATCAATTAAGTCTATCTGGTTTAATGTATCATTCAAGGCTTGTATTTCCTTATTAATTTTCTGTCTGGATAATTTATCCATTGTGTAAGTAGGGTGTTAAAGTTCCCCACTATTATTGTGTTACTATTGATTTCCCCTTTTATGGCTGTTAGCATTTGCCTTATATATTGAGGTGCTCCTATGTTGGGTGCATATATGTTTAAAATTTTTATGTTTTCTTCTTGTATTGATCCCTTGATCATTACATAGTGTCCTTCCTTGTCTCCTGTAACAGTCTTTATTTTAAAGTCTATTGTGTCTGATATGAGTATTTCTACTCCAGCTTCTTTTGATAAATGCCCTATAATCTTAATAATAGTTTACTATAGCTTTGTAGTATAGTTTGAAGTCGGGAAACATGATACTTCCAGCTTTGTTCTTTCTTAATATTGCTTTGGCTAGGCAGGATCTTTTGTGGTTCCATACAAATTTTAAGATTATTTGTTCCTGTCCTGTAAAATTACCATTGGTGTTTGATAGGGATTGTACTGAATCTCTAGATTGTTGTGGTAGTATGATATTTTAACAATATCAATTCTTCCAATTCATGAACACTAAATATTTTTCCATTTATTTGTGTGGTCTTCAGTTTCCCTCATCAGTTTTCATAGTCTTCATCTCCTTGGTTAAATTTACTCCTAGGTATTTTATTCTTTTTGATTTAATTGTTAAAAGGACTCTTTTCTTAATTTCTCTTTCTGATAGCTCATTATTACTGTATAAAAATGCAACCGATTTCTGTATATTATTCTTGTATTGTGCAACTTTACTGAATTCATTGATTAGTTCTAATACTTTGGTGGAGCCTTAGAGTTTTGTGTATATAGTATCAGGTCATCTGCAAATAGTGACAATTTTACTCCTTCCCTTCCTATTTGGATGGCTTTCTTTCTTTCTTTTTTCCTTTTTCTTTTTTTTTCTGTCATTACTGTGGCTGAGACTTCCAATACTATGTTGAAGGAAAGTGGTGAGTATGGGCATCCTTATCTTGTTCCTGATATTAGAGGAAAAGCTTTTACCTTTTCACTATTGACTATGATGTTGGCTGAGAGTTTGTCACAACAGACCTTTACTATGTTGAGGTAGGTTCTCTTTAAATATACATTGTTGAGAGTTTTTATTTTTTAATAATGAATGGATATTAACTTTTGTCAAATGTTTTCTCTGCATTTATTGAGGTGATCATGTGATTTTTATTCTTAGTTTTTTTATGTGGTATATCACACTGAGTGATTTGCAGACATTGAATCATCCTTTAATCCCTGGAATAAGTCTCACTTGATCATGATGTATGAATCTTTTAATATATTGTTGAATTTGGTTTGCTAATATTTTGTTGAGGATTTTGCACCTAGATTTAGCAAGGATATTGGCATATAATTTTTTATTTTTTGTAGTGTCTTTGTCTGGTTTTGGAATCAGGGTAATGCTGGCCTCATAGAATGATTTTGGAATTGTTCCCCTATCTTCAATGATTTGAAAGAGTTGAGAAGTGTAGGTATTAGCTCTTCTTTTAATGTTTGGTAGAATTTTGTTATGAGGCCATCTAGTCCTGGACTTTTGTTTTTTGGGAGTTTTTTTTATTACTGATTCAATTTCATTACTGGTAATCACTCTGCTCATAGTTTCTATTGTTTTTTTTTTTTTACATCTGTATTGGAGTAAAATTGCTTTATAATGGTGTGTTAGTTTCCACTTTATAACAAAGTGAATCAAGTATACATATATCCCCATATCTCTTCCCTCTTTTATTTTTTCCATTTTTATTCTTTTAAGATTGTTTGTTTGTTTGTTTGCTTTTAGCTATGTTGGGACTTTGTTGCTGTGCATGGGCTTTCTCTAGTTGCAGCAAGTGGGGGCTACTAGTCCTTGTAGTGAACAGGCTTCTCATTACGGTAGCTTCTCTTGTTGCAGAGCACAGGATCTAGGCATATGGGTTTCAATAGTTGTGGCTCGTGGGTTCTAGAGCACAGGCTCAGTAGTTGTGGTACATGGGCTTAGTTGCTCTGTGGCTAGTGGGATCTTCCTGGACCACGGCTAGAACCCGTGTCCCCTGCATTGGTAGGCAGATTCTTAACCACTGCACCATCAGGGAAGTATCTATTCCATTTTGAAATTGCCAAAAGTTACTACTAGATTGAAATTTTAATGCATAATATAATATTTTAACATCTTTATTGGATTATAATTGACTTACAATGGTGTGTTAGTTTCTGCTTTATAAAAAAGTGATTCAGCTATATATATACATATATCCCTATATATCCTCCCTCTTGTGTCTTCCCCCTCACTCACTAACCCACACCTCTGTGTGGTCACAAAGCACCGAACTGATCTCCTGTGCTATGCAGCTGCTTCCCATTAGCTACCTATTTTACATTTGGTAGTGTATAAATGTCCATAGCACTCTCTCACTTCGTCCAAGCTTACCCCTCCCACTGCCTGTGTCCTCAAGTCCACTCTCTACTTCTGCGTCTTTATTGCTGTCCTGCCCCTAGGTTTTTTGGAAGCTTTTTCTTTTCTTTTTTTTTTTTAGATTCCATATATATGTGTTAGCATATGGTATTTGTTTTTCTCATTCTGATTTACTTCACTCTGTATGACACACTCTAGGTCCATCCTCCTCACTACAAATAACTCAACTTAGTTTCTCTTTATGGCTGAGTAATATTGCATTGCAGATATGTGCCATATTTTCCTTATCCATTCATCTGTTGATGGACGTTTAGCTTGCTTCCATGTCCTGGCAATTGTAAATAGAGCTGCAATGAACATTGTGGTACATGACTCTTTTTGAATGATGGTTTTCCCAGGGTATATGCCAAGTAGTGGGATTGCTGGGTAGTATGGTAGTTCACTTTTTAGTTTCTTAAGGAACCTGCGTACTGTTCTCCATACTGGCTGTATCAATTTACATTCCTACTAAAAGTGCAAGACTGTTCCCTTTTGTCTACACCCGCTCCAGCATCTGTTGTGTAGATTTTCTGATGATGCCTATTCTAACTGGTGTGAGGTGATACCTCATTGTAGTTTTGATTTGCATTTCTCTAATGATTAGTGATGTTGAGCTTTTTGTCTTGTTTATGGTTTCCTTTGCTGTGCAAAAGCTTTTAGGTTTCATTAGGTCCCATTTGTTTATTTTTGTTTTTATTTCCATTTCTCTAGGAGGTGGGTCAAAAAGGATCTTGCTGTGATTTATGTCATAGAGTGTTCTGCCTATGTTTTCCTCTAAGAGTTTTATAGTGTCTGATGTTACATTTAGGTCTTTAATCCATTTTGAATTTATTTTTGTGTATGGTGTTAGGGAGTGTTCTAATTTCATTCTTTTGCATGTAGCTGTACAGTTTCCCCAGAACCACTTATTGAGGGTCTGTCTGTTCTCCATTGTATATTCTTGCCTCCTTTATCAAAAATAAGGTGACCATATGCGCGTGGGTTTATCTCTGAGCTTTCTATCTGGTTCCATTGATGTATATTTCTGGTTTTGTGCCAGTACCATACTGTCTTGATTAATATAGCTTTGTAGTATAGTCTGAAGTCAGGGAGCCTGAATCCTCCAGCCCCATTTTTCTTTCCCAAGATTGCTTTTGCTATTCGGGGTGTTTTGTGTTTCCATACAAATTGTGAAATTTTTGTTCTAACTCTATGAAAAATGCCATTGGTAGTTTGACTGGGATTGCATTGAATCTGTAGATTGCTTTGGTTAGTATAGTCATTTCACAATGTTGATTCTTCCAATCCAAGAGCATAGTATATCTCTCCATCTGTTTGTGTCATCTTCCATTTGTTTAATCAGTGTCTTATAGTTTTCTGCATACAGGTCTTTTGTCTCCCTACGTAGGTTTATTCCTCAGTATTTTATTCTTTTTGTTGCAATGGTAAATGGGAGTGTTTCCTTAATTTCTTTTTCAGGTTTTTCATCATCAGTGTATAGGAATGCAAGAGATTTCTGTTCATTAATTTTGTATCCTGCTACTTTAACAAATTCATTGATTACCTCTAGTAGTTTTCGGGTAGCGTCTTTAGGATTCTCTATGCATAGTATCAAGTCATCTGCAAACTGTGTCAGCTATACTTCTTTATTGGTTTGGATTCCTTTTATTTCTTTTTCATCTCTGATTGCTGTGGCTAAAACTTCTAACACTATGTTGAATAATAGCCGTGAGAATGGGCAACCTTGTCTTGTTCCTGATGTTAGAAGAAATGGTTTCAGTTTTTCACCATTGAGAACAATGTTGGCTGTTGGTTTGTCATAAATGGCCTTTATTGTGTTGAGGTAAGTTTCCTCTATGCCTACTTTCTGGAGGGTTTTTATCATAAATGGGTGTTGAAGTTTGTAGAAAGCTTTTTTTGCATCTTTTGAGATGATCATATGTTTTTTTCTCCTTCAACTTGTTAATATGGTTCATCACATTGATTGATCTACATATATTGAAGTATCATTGCATCCCTGGGATAAACTCCAATTGATCATGGTGTAAGATCCTTTTAATGTGCTGTTGGATGCTGTTTGCTAGTATTTTGTTGAGGATTTTTGCATCTATGTTCATCAGTGATATTGGCCTGTAGTTTTCTTTCTTTCTGACATCTTTGTCTGGTTTTGTTATCAGGGTGATGGTAAGCTTGTAGAATGAGTTTGGGAGTGTTCCTCCCTCTGCTATATTTTGGAAGAGTTTGAGAATGATAGGGGTTACCTCTTCCCCAAATATTTGATAGAATTCATGTGTGAAGACATCTGGTCCTTGGCTTTTGTTTCTTGGAAGATTTTTAATCACAGTTACAATTTCAGTGCTTGTGATTTGTCTGTTTATATTTTCTATTTCTTTCTGGTTCAGTCTTGGAAGGTTGTGCTTTTCTTCCAGGATGTCCATTTTATTGGCATATAGTTGCTTGTAGTAATCTCTCATGGTCCTTTGTATTTCTGCAGTGTCAGCTATTACTTCTTTTTCATATCTAATTCTGTTGATTTGAGTCTTCTCCCTTTTTTTGTTGATGAATCTGACTTCTGGTTTATCAATTTTGTTTATCTTCTCAAAGAACCAGCTTTTAGTTTTATTGATCTTTGCTCTTGTTTGCTTCATCTCTTTTTCATTTATTTCTGATCTGATCTTTATGATTTCTTTCCTTGTGCTAACTTTGGGTTGTTTTTGTTCTTCTTTCCCTAATTGATTTAGGTGTAGGTTAGATTGTTTATTTGAGGTGTTTCTTGTTTCTTGAGGTAGGATTGTACTGCTATAAAATTCCCTCTTAGAACTGCTTTTGCTGCATCCCATAGGTTTTGGCTCATTGTGTTTTCATTGTCATTTGTGTCTAGGAATTTTTTTATTTCCTCTTTGATTTCTTCATTGATCTCTTTGCTATTTAGTAGTGTATGGTTTAGCCTTCATGTGTTGTATTTTTTACAGATTTTTTCCTGTAATTGACATGTAGTCTCATAGTGTTGTGGTCGGAAAAGATACTTGATACAATTTCAATTTTCTTAAATTTACCAAGGCTTGATTTGTGACCCATGGTATGATCTATCCTGGAGACTGTTCCTTGAGCAGTTGAGAAGAAAGTGTATTCTGGTTTTTTTTTGGATGGAGTGTCCTATAAATATCAGTTAAGTCCATCTCATTTAATGTATCATTTAAAGCTTGTGTTTCCTTTTTTATTTTCATTTTGGATGATCTGTACATTGGTGAAAGTGGGGTGTTAAAATCCCCTACTATAGTTGTATTACTGTTGATTTCCCCTTTTATGGCTCTTAGCCTTTGTCTTATGTATTGAGGTGCTCCTATGTTGGGTACATAAATATTTACACTTGTTATATCTTCTTCTTGGATTGATCCCTTGATCATTATATAGTGTCCTTCTTTGCCTCTTGTAATAGTCTTTATTTTAAAGTCTATTTTTGTCTGATATGAGAATTGCTACTCCAGCTCTCTTTTGATTTCCTTTTGCATGGAATATCATTTTCCATCCCCTCACTTTCAGTCTGTATCTCTCCCTAGGTCTGAAGTGAGTCTCTTGTAGACAGCATATATATGGTTCTTGTTTTTGTTTCCATTCAGCCAGTCTATGTCTTTTGGTGGGAGCATTTAATCCATTTACACTTAAGGTAATTATTAATATGTATGTTCCTATTACCATTTTCTTAATTGTTTTGGCTTGTTATTGTTGGTGTTTTCCTTCTCTTGTGTTTCCTCCATAGAGAAGTTCCTTTAGCATTTTTTTTAAAGGTGGTTTGGTGTTGCTGAATTCTCTTCCCTTTTGCTTGTCTGTAAAGATTTTAATTTCTCCATCGAATCTGAATGAAATCCTTGCTGAGTAGAGTAATCTTGCTTGTAGGTTTTTCCCTTTCCTCACTTTAAGTATGTCCTGTCACTCCCTTCTGGCTTGCAAAGTTTCTGTTAAAAGATCAGCTGTTAGCCTTATGGAGATTCCCTTCTATGTTACTTGTTGTTTTTCCCTTTCTGCTTTTAATATTTTTTCTTACACTTCATTTTTGTTATTTTGATTAATATGTGTCTTGGTGTGTTTCTCCTTAGATTTATCTTTATAGGACCCTCTGCCTTTCCTGGACTTGATTGACTATTTCCTTTCCCATATTAGGGAAGTTTTCAAGTTTAATCTCCTCAAATATTTTCTCAGTCCCTTTCTTTTTCTCTTCTTCTTCTGCGACACCTATAATTCAAATGTTGTTGTGTTTAATGTTGTCCCAGAAGTCTCTGAGACTGTCCTCAATTCTTTTCATTCTTTTTTCTTTTTCTGTTCTGTGGTAGTTATTTCCATTACTTTATCTTCCAAGTCACTTATCCGTTCTTCTGCCTCAGTTATTCTGCTGTTGATTCCTTCTAGAAGATATTTCATTTCATTTATTTTGTTGTTCATCATTGTTTGTTTGCTCTTTAGTTCTTGTAGGTACTTGTTAAACATATCTTATATTTTCTCCATTCTATTTCCAAGGTTTTGGAATATCTTTATTATCATTACTCTGAATTCTTTTTCAAGTAGACTGCCTATTTCCTCTTCATTTGTTTGGTCTGGTGGGTTTTTACTTTGCTCCTTTACCTGCTGTGTATTTCTCTGTCTTCTCTTTTTGCTTAACTTATTGTTTTGGGGGTCTCCTTTTCACAGGCTGCAGGTTTGTAGTTCCCATTGTTTTTGGTGTCTGGCCCCAGTGGGTGAGGCTGGTCCAGTGGGTTGTGTAGGCTTCTTGGTGGAGGGGACTGGTGCCTGTGTTCTGGTGGATAAGGCTGGATCTTGTCTTTCTGGTGGGCAAGACTGCCTCTGGTGGTGTTTTCTGGTGTGCCTATAACCTTATTTTAATTTTAAGCAGCTTCTCTGCTAATGGATGTGGTTGTGTTCCTCTCTTGCTAGTTGTTTGGTATAGGGTGTCCACCACCGTAGCTTGCTGGTCATTGAATGGAGCTCATTCTTTGCATTGAGATGGAGATATCTGGGAGTGCTTTCATGTTTTGTTATTTCGTGGAGCCGGGATGTCTCTTGTGGACAAGTGTCCTGAACACAGCTCTCCTACCTCAGAGGCACAGGCCTGACAGCTTGCTGGAGCACCAAGATGCTGTCAGCCACACAGCCTGAGGTACAGCTGGCAGGGGTGTCAGGGTGTGTATGGACCAGGGACCGGCAGTGGCAGCAGGAGGAAGAAGAATAGGAGGAAGAGGTATGGCTGAGTGGCGCCTCATTCTGAACCCACAGGCACTGGCTCTTTGTGGGGCTCCCAGCAGAACACCAAGACAGGAGACGAGGCAGCCACATGGGTAACAGTTGCTCTGCGGGCCTGGGCACAATCTTGGGTGCTGGGGCAGGGGCAGGGGCAGGCAGGATTGGGGAAAAGGGTAGAAATGGGGTGCAGAGAGCAGGACAGTGAGCGTCCACGTCTGGAGGAAGGCATCCAGGGTGCCTAGGGAAATCACTGCACAGATGCCGCTGCCCAGGCTGATGCTGGTGGCCACTATCCCCACCCAGAGGGTGCTGCAGCTGTAGACACAGGGACCTCACCTAGCTCACCAGCTTGCTGCTGGCACCCTCAATGCACCCGACTTTGTGCTTTGTATTTCTTCTTGATTCAGACTTGAAATATTATGTTTCCAGCTTTGTATTCATTTCTTCTACATTTACTGATTTATTTGTATAATTGTTCTTTGTATTCTCTCATGATTGTTTGTATTTGTTTGTTATCCATTGTAACTTTTCCTCTATCATTTCTAATTTTTATTATTTGGGCCCTCTCTCTTTTTTTCTTGATGAGTCTGGGTAAGGGTTTATTTATTTTGTTTATCTTTTCAAAAAACCAGTGAGGAGGAAATCAAGATGGCAGAGTAGGAGGACATTGAGCTTACTTACCTCCTCAGAAGAACACATCAAAATACATCTAGATGTGGGGTAATTCTCACTGAACACAAACTGGTGATTGGCAGAAAGACTCTTCTACAAACAAGGCTGTAAAGAAAGATCCACATAGAGTCTTGTAGAAAGGGAGGAGAGTAATAGGGGACACAGAAAAGGAGGAGGATATCAGGGGCTTTGAGATCCCCCTTGAGGAATGAGGGGTATGAACCACATACTGGGTACCGCTACGCTGGGCTCTGACACCAGAAAGATGGGATGAGTCCAGTGGGACTTAAAGGAGGGTTGTAAGAAACCAAGACTCTGCTAGTGAAGAATGAACCCACATGTTTACACTCCTGGGGACAATGTGGAGAAAGCAGATTGAAACTTCCAGGGGCTCTATCTGGTTTCCTGTGATCATCCCAGCATGTGCCCTGACCCCTCAGGCTTTGGCACAGATCTAAACTACAGCAAAGCCTGCCATTGCTGGCACTTGTGGAGGCAGTGGATCCTCTGAACTCTCTCTGATTGCTTGGACATTGTTTCTCATGCAGTAGCATATGTTTTACTTTTTTTGAAGCTTTAGTGAATACACTCTGTAGAGTTCTGTGAATCCTCTTAATATATGACCCTGCAAAATTGATGTATGGACTGTTTGCACTTTGCTCTACTTACTAGGCTCTTATGAATGAACAATCATAAATGTACCTAAATACTCCTAAATTTACCTAAAATTCCTAAACTCTTATCTCATATACTTGTACATACACTGTTCTTAATTTGAATATCTTGTTTTAAATCTACATTTAACTCTTGTGTACTGTTTCTCACTTTTGTTTTTTTCAGACTTATGTCTTTCTTTGTCTGTAAAAAGCATCTTAAAATTTTTGAACTACAGTATGTCTGCTTTTTGTGACAAAAGACAAATGGAACGCAATGGTAGTTTTCATATGCATATTGCAATAGTTTGAGACTATTGGTCAAATTGTAACCCACTTGTCTAACATTTAAATTAACCTTAATTAGGCTCCTGATTTTATAAGTTATTTTCCATATCATAATGAAAAAATAATATAAAACAGGTTTCCTTTGATAATTTTCTTAAAATGGAATTGACTTTAATCTGCTAACAAAGAAAAACAGTTTGTGTTACTGTTACCTTTTAACTTGTATTGTCAAACTTGTGCAGCTGCCTATATTTTGTGCTAAAATGTTATTAATTAATTATTTAATTAATTTTCAGTGACATGCCTCCACTTAGTGCTCAGAAATATTTTAATATCCTCACAGAAATATATTTTAATTTTTCTTTCCAATGGAGTTATTTCTGTTTAATCTTTAAATTTCATTTTTATTTAATGGAAGGATGGAATTCCCTTTTTATTTAAATTATTCATATGCTGCCGAACATATATTAAAAGCACTATACTTATAAATCTTGGAAGAAATTTGTCATTAATAATAGAAAAAGCATATAAGAATGTAGATCGTGAATAAGAATACATTTTGAAACACATTCTTAAACTTTCCCATCTACTTAGAATACTGTTTTATAAATTCTACAAATTTTATAAATTTATAAATTGAATACTTTTAAATAAATTCTATACTAGTTTTTATGTAAACTGTAAACATTTGGATATATTATGATTTTTTTTTTGTCTGGAATATTACTTTGCTTATAAAATTGTATTATGGCTTAAATAAATATGTCAGTGTGGTGTCTCTGCTTTTGTTTTACCTCTGGCTCTATGATCATGGCCAGAGAGTTTAGAATCCATAAAACATTGAATGATACAAGGAAAGGCAAGTGTTCTTATCTAGCAATTCATGCATGTTCTTCCTTGCTTATTTAATATACCCACATACTACTGAAAAGTTTGAATTAACCAAATTACATTTAGAATATCCCAACAGAAACTCACTATCCAAAGGAATCATTTAATATTAATTATAATAATAATAATTTTTAAAATATTGACACCATTTGTAGCATAAATCTTCATTCCCAACATTTGTTTTCTGCTTATATAAGAGTTTTCATTTAATGGGAGTACATCTATTCACTTTTGAAATTACTGTACCTATTTTGATCTTGGTTTATATTCCTCAAACTATGAAGTGTTGTGAATCAGAGAATTTATGTATGCTACAGACTATTCCATAGAGTTGGAATGGGGAGGACTAGTGTGTTGGCAGACTACAGAAGATAAATCTGAGACAATGATTGCTACTTCTTTAGTAAAGCTATTCAGGGAATGATTTAACTGCTAGTGACAGAAATTCACATACTAGCCCAAGCAAAACATAGAAGGTTGTTTTGTTTTGTTTTAAAGAAGCACAACAGGCTGGATCAAAGAAAAGGAAAAATTACAGGAAACAGGCAGGGACCTGGATCTCAACAATGTGAAATGAGACCTAATACGTTGCTCTTGTTATTGCTCTCATTTTCTTCTGTTTGTGGGCTTAATCTTCTTGGGTTTCTTCCCATGGCCAAGATCATGATCTGGAAGGACACCATTATTCCAGCTAGTCCCTTCCAAAGGCTCTTAGGGAAAGCTAGTGACTGATCCAACTGAATCATAGGATTGTGAATTAAAGTTACTCTGTGTGGTGGCATGGATCATCCCTATGACAAGAAGGTGGCAGGGACAGGTTTGTTGTCTCCACCAGAACAATACACTTGAGGTAGGGAGAAGTTATTACCAAAGAAAAATGTAGCTATTACTAGAAGAAGGTAGAAGGTGGTTTTGGTAGAGAAAGCCATCATGTGGCAAAACTTATGTTGGACTCAACATGGGTGCAATTGGAAAAATAATTCCAATTTAACTTTATGTCCTTAATGACAAGATAAATCAGGTAATAAAATAGGGAATTGCTCAGATAAATCTTTATTTCATTAAATTATTTAGCAAAGTTCCACAATATCCTAGTAAATAAACTGTGTTGTGTACTGAATGAAAACACTTTTTGATGAATTATTAATTAGAATAATTAGATGTTAATCTGGAATGAGGTCTTTCATAGTGTTCCTTAAAAATTAGTCTTTGCATTGTGGAACATTTCTAAGTTTGAAATGAAGACAATAATTTAACAACTTTTAGCTAAGAGCATCTTATGGCTAGGCAGTGTCCTAGGCTCTGCTGATACAAAACATACTATATACAAATTCCCTCCTTCAGGGAGCTCTCAGTCTATTAAGGAAGACAAATACATAAGGTAATAATTACTTTACGAAAATATTATTTTTAATACATATTAGCCTGAGTTGAAGGGATGGAATTCCCAGAGGGAATTCACAGAGATCGTGACACTTGAGTCTGTGAAGGGCAGGAGAAAGAAATTCTAAGCAGAAGCATTACAATGATGTGAGAATAGCATCACACATTCAGACATTGGCAAGTACTTCTGCATGTTCAAAAATCTAAAAATTAAATTAGAATATGAATATATAAATTAAAATAAATTATGCACATTTTGAACAAGAATCTATATGAGAGAGTAAAAGGAGATTCACTAATAGGTGAAAAGACTCTGTAACAATGAGAGGAAACCCATTACAAGTTAATCAGGATAGCAACATGTGTTCAGAAAAATGCTTGGGATGACTTCCAGTTAAAGAAAATATAGTACAGGGGAGACCGTCAAGATGGCAGAGGAGTAAGATGTGGAGATCACATTCCTCTCCACAAATACATCAGAAATACATCTAAATGTGGAACAACTCAAACAGAACACCTACTGAATGCAGGCAGAAGAGGTCAGACCTCCCAAAGGAAAGAAACTCCCCACATACTTGGCCGTGTGGTTGACACGGTCTTGGTGCTCCAGATGGGTGTCAGAACTGTGCCTCTGAGGTGGGAGAGCCGAGTTCAGGACACTGATCCACCAGACACCTCCTGCCTCTGCATAATATCAAATGGTGAAAAATCTCCCCCAAATCTCCATCTCAATGCTAAGATCCAGTTCCACTCAACAACCAGCAAGCTACAGTGCTGGGCACCCAATGCCAAACAACTAGCAAGACAGGAACACAACAGCACCTATTAGCAGAGAGGCTGCCTAAAACTCATATTAAGGTCATAGGCACCCCAAAGCACACCACAGGATGCGGTCCTCCTCACCAGAAAGACAAGATCCAGCCTCATCCACCAGAACACAGTCAACAGTCCCCTCCACCAGGAAGCCTACACAACCCACTGAACCAACATTAGCCACTGGGGGCAGACACCAAAAACAACAGGAACTATGAAACTGCAGCCTGCGAAAAGGAGACCACAAAGAGGGAGCTAAGCAAAATGAGAAGACAGAGAAAAACACAGCAGGTGAAGGAGCAAGGTAAAAATCCAACCAACTGAACTAATGAAGAGGAAATAGGTAGTCTACCTGAAAAAGAATTCAGAGTAATGATAGTAAAGATGATCCAAAATCTTGGAAATAGAATGGAGAAAATGCAGAAAACACATAACAAGGATCTAGAACTAAAGAGCAAACAAACAATGATGAACAATAAATGAAATTAAAAATTCTCTAGAAGGAATGAAGAGCAGAATAACTGAGGCAGAAGAACAGATAAGTGACCTGGAAGATAAAATAGTGGAAATAACTACGGCAGACCAGAATAAAGAAAAAAGAATGAAAAGAATTGAGGACAGTCTCAGAGACCTCTGGGACAACATTTAACACACCAACAATCAAATTATAGGGGTCCCAGAAGAGAAAAGAAAAAGAAGGGGACTGAGAAAATATTTGAGGAGGTTATAGCTGAAAATTTCCCTAATATGGGAAAGGAAAGAGTCAATCAAGTGCAGGAAGCACAGAGAGTCCCATATAGGATAAATCGAAAGAGAAACATGTCAAGACACATACTAATCAAGCTATCAAAACCTAAATTGAGGGCTTCCCTGGTGGCGCAGTGGTTGAGAGTCTGCCTGCCGATGCAGGGCACACGGGTTTGTGCCCCAGTCCGGGAAGATCCCACATGCCATGGAGCGGCCGGGCCCGTGAACCATGGTGACTGAGCCTGCACGTACGGAGCCTGTGCTCCTCAAAGGGAGAGGCCAAAACAGTGAGAGGCCCGTGTACCACCAAAAAAAAAAAAAAAAAAAAAAAAAACTAAATTGAAAGAAAAAATATTAAAAGCAGCAAGGGAAATACAACAAATGACAAACAAGGGAATCCCCATAAGGTTAAGAACTGATTTTTCAGAAGAAATTCTGCAAGCCAGAAGTGAGTGGCAGGACATATTTAAAGTGATGAAAGGGAAAAATCTACAACTAAAATTACTCTACTGAGCAAGGTTCTCATTCAGATATGACAGAAAATTAAAACTTTCACAGAAAAGCAAAGTCTAAAAGAATTCAGCACCACCAAACTGCATTAAAACAAATGCAAAGGAACTTCTCTATGGAGGAAACACAAGAGAAGGAAAGCACCTACAATAACAAGCCATAAACAATTAAGAAAATGGGAATAGGAACATACATACTGATAATTACCTTAACTGTAAATGGACTAAATGCTCCCACCAAAAGACATAGACTGGCTGAATGGATACAAAAACCAGACCTGTATATATGCTGTTTACAAGGCATTCACTTCAGAACTAGGGACAGGTACAGACTGAAAGTGAGGCAATGGAAAAAGATATTCCATGCAAATGAAAATCAAAACAAAGCTGGAGTAGCATTCTCATACCACACAAAATAGACGTTAAAATAAAGACTATTACAGGAGACAAAGAAGGCCACTACATAATGATCATGGGATCAATCCAAGAAGAAAATATAACAATTGTAAATATTTATGCACCCAACATAGTGGCACCTCAATACATAAGGCAAATGCTAACAGCCATAAAAGGGGAAATCGACAGTAACACAATCAGAGTAGGGGACTTTAACACCCCACTTTCACCAATGGACAGCTCATCCCAAATGAAAATCAACAAGGAAACAAAAGCTTTAAGTGATATAGTAAGCTAGATGGACTTAATTGATATTTATAGGACATTCCATCCAAAAACAACACAATACAGGTTTTTCTCAAATGCTCATGGAACATTCTCCAGGATAGATCATATCTTGGGTCACAAATCAAGCCTTGGTAAATTTAAGAGAATCGAAATTGTATCAGGTATATTTTCCGGCCACAATGCTATGAGACTAGATATCAATTACAGGAAAAAATCTGTAAAAAATACAAACAAATGGAGGCTAAACAATACACTACTTAACAACCCAAAGATCACTGAAGAAATCAAAGAGGAAATCAACAAATACCTAGAAACAAGTGACAATTAAAACACGATGACCCAAAACCTATGGGATACAGCAAAAGCAGTTCTAAGATGGAAGTTTATAGCAATACAATCCTACCTCAAGAAACAAAAAACATCTCAAATAAACAACCTAAATTTACACCTAAAACAATTAGAGAAAAAAGAACAAAAAAGTCTCAAAGTTAGCAGAAGGAAAGAAATCATAAAGATCAGACCAGAAATAAATGAGAAAGGAATGAAAAAAACAATAGCAAAGATCAATAAAAATAAAAGCTGGTTTTTTGAGAAGATAGAATTGATAAAGCATTAGTGAGACTCATCAAGAAAAAAAGGGAAAAGACTGAAATCAAAAGAATTAGAAATGAAAAAGGAGAAGTAACAACTGACACTGCAGAAATACAAAGAGAGATTACTACAAGCAACTACATGCCAATAAAAGATTATTAAAAGCAACACTATGCCAATAAAATGGAGACCCTGGAAGAAATGGACACATTCTTAAAAATTACAACCTTCTGAGACTGAACCAGGAAGAAATAGAAAATGTAAACAGACCAACAAGCACTGAAATTGCGACTGTGAGTAAAAATCTTCTAACAAAAGCCAAGGACCAGATGGCTTCAGAGACGAATTCTATGAAACGTTTAGAGAAGAGCTAACCCCTATCCTTCTAAAAATCTTCCAAAATATAGCAGAGGGAGGAACACTCCCAAACACATTCTACAAGCCCACCATCACCCTGATATCAAAACCAGACAAAGATGTCACAAAGAAAGGAAACTACAGGACAATATCACTGATGAACATAGATACAAAAATCCTCAACAAAAAACTAGCAAACAGAATCCAACAGCACATTAAAAGGCTCATACACCATGATCAAGAAGGGCTATCCCAGGAATGCAAAGATTCTTCAATATATGTAAATCAATCAATGTGATGAACCAAATTAAAAAATTGAAGAAGAAAAGCCATATGACCAACTCAATAGATGCAGAAAAAGCTTTCAACAAAATTGAATACCTATTTATGAAAAAAAAACTCTCCAGAAAGTAGGCATAGAGGAAATTTACCTCAAGATAATAAAGGCAGTATATGACAAACCCACAGCCAACATCACTCTCAATAGTGAAAAACTGAAACCATTTCATCTAATTGAGGAACAAGACAATATTGTCCACTCTCACCTCCTTTATTCAACATAGTGTTGGAAGTTTTAGCCACAGCAATCAGAGAAGAAAAAGAAATTAAAGGAATCCAAATCAGAGAAGAAGTAATGCTGTCACCAGTTGCAGATGACAGGATACTATACATAGAGAATCCTAAAGATGCTACCAGAAAACTACCAGAGCTAATCAATGAATTTGGTAAAGTAGCAGGATACAAAATTAATGCACAGAAATCTCTTGCATTCCTAAGCACTAATGATGAAAAATCTGAAAGAGAAAGTAAGGGAACACTCCCATTTACCATTGCAACAAAAGAATAAAATACCAAGAAATAAACCTACCTAAGGAGACAAAAGACCTGTATGCAGAAAATTATAAAACACTGATGAAAGAAATTAAAGATGATACAAACAGATGGAGAGATAAACCATGTTCTTGGATTGGAATAATCAATATTGTGAAAATGACTATACTACTCAATGTAATCTACAGATTCAATACAATCCCAATCAAACTACCAATGGCATTTTTCACAGAACTAGAACAATAATTTCACAATTTGTATGGAAACACAGAGGATCCCGAATAGCCAAAGCAATCTTGAGAAAGAAAAACGGATCTGGAGGAATCAGGCTCCCTGATTTCAGACTATACTACAAAGCTACAGTAATCAAGACAGTATGGTACTGGCAGAAAAGCAGAAATATACATCAATGGAACCGGATAGAAAGCTCAGAGATAAACCTACGCAGGTATGGTCACCTTATTTTTTCTAAGAATGTGTCCATTTCTTCCAGGTTGTCCATCTTATTGGCATAGAGTTTCTTGTAGTAATCTCTCATGATCCTTTGTATTTCTGCAGTGTCAGTTGTTACTTCTCCTTTTTCATTTCTAATTTTATTGATTTGAGTCTTCTCCCTTTTTTTCTTAATGAGTCTGGTTAATGGTTTATCAACATGGTTTAACTTCTCAAAGAACCAGCTTTTAGTTTTATTGATCATTGCTATCATTTCCTTCATTTCTTTTTCATTTATTTCTGATCTGATCTTTATGATTTATTTCCTTCTGCTAAATT
>NC_041219.1:99438581-99480989 GCF_002837175.3 Physeter macrocephalus
TGCATAAATATTTACAATTGTTATATCTTCTTCTTGGATTGATCCTTTGATCATTATGTAGGGTCCTTCTTTGTCTCTTGTAATAATCTTTGTTTTAAAGTCTATTTTGTCTATATGAGAATTGCTACTCCAGCTCCCTTTTGATTTTCTTTTGCATGGAATATCTTTTTCCTTCCCCTCACTTTTATTCTGTACGTGTCCCTAGGTCTGAAGTGGGTCTCTTGTAGACAGCATATATATGGGTCTTGTTTTTGTATCCATTCAGCCAGATTGTGTCTTTTGGTGGGAACATTCAATCCATTTACTTTTAAGGTAATTATCAATATGTATGTTCCTATTCCCATTTTCTTAATTGTTTTTGGTTTGTTATTGTAGGTCTTTTCCTTCTCTTGTGTTTCTTGCCTAGAGAAGTTCCTTTAGCATTTTTTGTAAAGCTGGTTTTTTGGTGCTGAACACTCTCAGCTTTTGCTTGTCTGTAAAGGTTTAAATTTCTCCATCATATCTGAATGAGATCCTAGCTGGGTAGAGTAATATTGGTTTTATGTGTTTCTCCTTCATCACTTTAAATATGTCCTGCCACTCCCTTCTGGCTTGCAGAGTTTCTGCTGAAAGATCAGCTGTTAACCTTATGGGGATTCCCTTGTATGTTATTTGTTGTTTTTCCCTTGCTGCTTTTAATATGATTTCTTTGTATTTAATTTTTGATAGTCTGGTTAATATGTCTATTGGCGTGTCCTTGGATTTATCCTATATGGGACTCTCTGTGCTTCCTGGACTTGATTAACTATTTCCTTTCGCATATTAGGGAAGTTTTCAACTATAATCTCTTCAAATATTTTCTCAGTCCCTTTTTCTCTATTCTATTTCCAAGATTTTGGATCATCTTGAGTATCATTATTCTGAATTCTTTTTCAGGTAGACTGCCTATTTCCTCTTCATTTGTTAGGTCTGGTAGGTTTTTACCTTGCTCTTTCATCTGCAGTGTGTTTTACTGTCTTCTCATTTTGCTTATCTTACAGTGTTTGTGGTCTCCTTTCTGCAGGCTGCAGGTTCGTAGTTCCCGTTGATTTGGGTTTCTGTCCCCAGTGGCTAAAGTTGGTTCAGTGGCTTGAGTAGGCTTCCTGGTGGAGGGGACTAGTGCCTGTGTTCTGGTGGATGAGGCTGGATCTTGTCTTTCTGGTGGGCAAGTCCACGTCTGGTGGTGTGTTTTGGGGTGTCTGTGGGCTTATTATGATTTTAGGCAGCCTCTCTGCTAATGGGTGGGTTTGTGTTCCTGTCTTGCTAGTTGTTTGACATAGGGTGTCCAGCACTGTAGCTTGCTGGTCGTTGAGTGAAGCTGGGTCTTGGTGTTGCAATGGAGATCTCTGGGAGATTTTCACCGTTTGATATTCCGTGGGGCTGGGAGGTCTCTTTTGGACCTGTGTCCTGAAGTTGGCTCTCCAACCTCAGAGGCACAGCACTGACTCCTGCCTGGGGCACAAAGAGCCTTTCATCCACATGGCTCAGAATAAATGGGAGAAAAAATAGAAAGAAAGAGGATAAAATAAAATAAAATAAGATAAATTAAAATAAAGTTATTAAAATAAAAATAAGTATTAAGAAATAAGATTTTTTTAAGTAAAAATAAACAAAAATGGACGTATAGAACCCTAGGACAAATGGTGAAAGCAAAGCTATACAGACAAAATCTCACACGGAAGCATACACATACACACTCACAAAAAGAGAGTAGAAAGGCATTCCACAGATGCAGAGATGCAGGGTACATCAGCAGAGATTTAATCCACTGCTCCTGTGGCTGCTGGGAGGGCTTTCCCTTTCTCTTCTTTGTTCTCACAGCTCCCAGGGTTTAGCTTTGGATTTGGCCCCACCTCTGTGGTTAGGTCGCCTGAGGGCGTCTGTTCTTCGCTCAGACAGGACGGGGTTAAAGGAACAGCTGATTCGGGGGCTCTGGCTCACTTAGGCTGGGGTACGGGAGGGGTACCCCGTACATGGCGGAGGTAAGGATGTGGGGCGAACCTGCGGCTGCAGAGGCCAGCATGACATTGCAGCAGCCTGAGACACACCGTGCATTATCCTGGGGAAGTTGTCCCTGGGTAACAGGACCCTGGCAGTGGCGGGCTGCACAGGCTCCTGTGAGGGGATGTGTGGATAGTGACCTGTGTTTGCACACAGGCTTCTTGGTGGCAGCAGCAGCAGCCTTAGTGTCTCATGCCCCTCGCTGGGGTCCGCGCTGATAGCTGTGGCTCGCGCCCATCTCTGGAGCTCCTTTAAGCAGTGCATTTAATCCCCTCTCCTCGCGCACCAGGAAACAAAGAGGGAAGAAAAAGTCTCTTGCCTCTTCGGCAGGTCCAGGCTTTTCCTCGGACTCCCTCCCGGCTAGCTGTGGTGCACTAACCCCTTCAGGCTGTGTTCACACCGCCAGCCGTCTCCCTGCGATCCGACCGAAGCCTGAGTCTCAGCTCCCAGCCCCAGCCCGCCCCAGCGTGTGAGCAGACAAGCCTCTCGGGCTGGTGAGTGCTGGTTTGCACTGATCCTCTATTGGTAATCTCTCTGCTTTGCCCTCTGCACCCCTGTTGCTGCGCTCTCCTCCATGGCTCCGAAGCTTCCCCCGTCTGCCACCCGCAGTCTGTGCCCACGAATGGGGCTTCCTAGTGTGTGGAAACCTTTCCTCCTTCACAGCTCCCTCCCACTGGTGCAGGTCCCATCCCTATTCTTTAGTCTCTGTTTTTTCTTTTTTCTTTTGACCTACTCAGGTACGTGGGGAGTTTCTTTCCTTTTGGGAGGTCTGAGGTCTTCTGCCAGCGTTCAGTGGGTGTTCTATAGGAGCAGTTCCACATGTAGATGTATTTCTGCTGTATCTTTGGGGAGGAAGGTGATCTCTGCGTCTTACTCTTCCGCCATCTTCCTCAACTCCCCTACTCATCTTATTTTTGATAAAGGAGGAAAGAATATACAATGGAGAAAAGACAGCCTCTTCAATATTGGTGATTGAGAAACTGGACAGCTACACGTAAAAGAATGAAATTAGAACACTCCCTAACACCATACACAAAAATAAACTCAAAATGGATTAAAGACTAAACGTAATGTTAGACACTATAAAACGCTTAGAGGAAAACCTAGGCAGAACACTCTATGACATAAATCACAACAAGATCCTTTTTGACCCACCTCCTAGAGAAATGGAAATGAAAACAAAAATAAACAAGTGGGACCTAATGAAACTTAAAAGCTTTTGCACAGCAAAGGAAACCATAAACAAGACAAAAAGACAACCTTCAGAATCTGAGAAAATGCAAATGAAACAACTGACAAAGCATTAATCTCCAAAATTTACAAGCACCTCATGCAGCTCAATGGCAAGAAAAGAAACAATCCCATCCCCAAATAGGCTGAAGACCTAAATAGAGCTTTCTCCAAAGAAGGTATACAGATTGCCAACAAACCCATGAAAGGATGCTCAACATCACTAATCATTAGAGAAATGCAATTCAGAACTCCAATGAGGTATCACCTCACACCGGTCAGAATGGCCATCATCCAAAAATCTACAAACAATAAACGCTGGAGAGGGTGTGGGGAAAAGGTAACCCCCTTGCATTGTTGGTGGTGATGTAAACTGATACAGCTACTATGGAGAACAGTATGGATGTTCCTTAGAAAACTAAAAATAGAACTACCATACAACCCAGCAATCCCACTGCTGGGCATATACCCTGAGAAAACTATAATTCAAAAAGAGTCATGTATTACAATGTTCATTGCAGCTCTATTCACAATAGCCAAGACATGGAAGCAACCTAAGTGTCCATCAACAGATGAATGGATAAAAAAGATGTGGTACATATATACAATGTAATATTACTCAGCCGTAAAAAGAAACAAAATTGAGTTATTTGTAGTGAGGTGGATGGATCTAGAGCCTGTCATACAGAGTAAAGTGAGTCAGAAAGAGAAAAACAAATACTGTATGGTAACACATATATATGGAATCTAAAAAAAAAAAAAAATGGTTCTGAAGATCCTAGGGGCAGGACAGGAATAAAGACTAAGACGTAGAGAATGGACTTGAGGACACAGGGAGGGGGAAGTGTAAGCTGGGACGAAGTGGCCTGGACTTATTTATACTACCAAATGTAAAATAGAAAGCTAGTTGGAAACAGTGCATAGCACAGTGTGATCAGCTCGGTGCTTTGTGACCATCGAGAGGGGTGGGATAGGGAGAGTGGGTGGGATATGCTAGAGGGAAGAGATATTGGGATATATGTATATGTATAGCTGATTCACTTTGTTATAAAGCAGAAACTAACACACCATTGTAAAACAATTATACTCCAATAAAGATGTTTTAAAAAAATTAAAAAATATGTAGTACAGGAATCACTGTGTTACTCTAATAATTATTACCTATAAAGATGGGTTTATGGTTACATCGAGGCAGATAGTTAAGAGTGGAAGTTGTACCTTGACAGATGTCCAAAACTATTTTGCACAACTTCAGGGAATATATCAACAATGCTTCCTTTGAAACAGCCATGACCTAGAATGTGGAAGGGCTGTGAGAATATCCTTGAATTCCACTTGGCACCCCCACAGACTGGCTGTTGAGGCAGATGAATGAGGAAATTTGTTGATGAATATCCCACTCCTTCGTACCAAATTGAACTATTGGTATGAGAGGTTGGAGCAAAAAAGGTAGGCAGTACAGCTAGTGATGCTGGCCAACTGCTAAATTAAAACACACATGTCTCATAAAGAAGGGACTTCACTTCAAGTCAAGGAGACTTTCTGTTATCTACTGTTAGGTGCTAATAGCTTTGGAAGAGAGTGTTGAACAATAGACTTCAAAATAGACTTCAACCACAAACCGGCCTCGAAAAAATAGTCCCCCCAAAACTTGCTTCATACCAATAGAATATGGTGGATATGTTGCTTATGTTATATGATACTCCATCTTACTAGCAGATTCCATCTATAGGATTTCTCTCCTTTGCTGGTTTTGAAGAAGCAAGCTGCCATTAATCCTACTGTTACAAGGAAATGACTTCTATCAACAACTTGAGGGAGCTTGGAAGTGGGTTTTTCCCAGTCAGGCTGGCTCATACCTTGATTGCAGCCTTGTTAGCCCCTCAGCAGAATATCTAGTTAAGTCAAGCCAGTACTCCTGATCCACAGAAACTGTGAGATAAAAAAATGTGTGCCATTTTGGACTTCCCTGATGATGCAGTGGTTAAGAATCCACCTGCCATTTCAGGGGACATGGGCTCGAGCTCTGGTCTTGGAAGATCCCACATGCCGCCGAGCAACTAAGCCCATGTGCCACAACTACTGAGTCTGCACTCTAGAGCCAGTGAGCCACAACTGTTGAGCCTGTATGCCACAACTACTGAAGCCTGTGCACCTAGAGCCTGTGCTCCACAGCAAGAGAAGCCACTACAATGAGAAGCCTGTGCACCACAATGAAGAATAGCCCCCGCTCACTGCAACTAGAGAAAGCCTGCGTGCAGCAACGAAGACCCAAAGCAGCCAAAAATTAAAAAAATTAATTAATTCATTTTAAAAAAGTATGTTGTTTTAAGCTGCTAAATTTGTGGCAATTTTTTACATAGGAATAGAAAACAGATACAAATATACACACAGTTACTGATTTATGAAGTTTATAGTCTCAATGGGCAACCTAGACAAATTAAACTGTTACTTGAAATTGAATATGGTAAAAGTCCTACTATGGGAAGTTGAGGGGTTTGTTCCCAGAGAAATGAAAGTAATTTAGTGTTACTGATTTGAGGGGAGTAAAAGCTCTAGAGGGAGGCAAAACAGCAAATCAGGGAAAACTTTGTGATCCTTGCTCAGGAACCTTACTTTGGAGCAATGGGGCAACGAATTGTTTAAAGTATCAGAATAGTAGAATTTAATTTGCCTATTAAATTGACCACTCTGGTAGTTTGAGAAATTTAGATTTTTAAGAATAAGATCAGAATTGAGGAGATAGACATAATTGAATAAAGAAAATGAGAGTCTGAATTAACAATATGGCAGTGAAATTGGACAACAGAGAGGCCACAAATGTATCTGAAGGTACTGTAAATACATATTTGTTTGGCTTTTGTGACTCGCTGAATTTGGGGGGTTGAGGAAAGGAGAAACTGGCATTGGGTTGCTGACAAATGACTAAAGGTGAGAGATGACACTAAAGTATAATTTCAACAGGTAAAGTGGTTCTCATACAGGTAGAAAGCAAACACATGTCAAGATTTCATTTAACTTATTAGCTAATTTAACTGTTATTACATATACAGTAAGATACTATAACTAGTTCAAAGGATAAATTGAAGACAGAGGTAATTGGGAATGCTAAAACAAATTTGTTAATCAATGCAAATTTATATCCTGCAGAAAAATAAAACATGTTTGGAATAATTGTTTCTATAGGGGGGAAATCAAACTAGTGAAAATTAATTTGTAATTCTATGGGTAAAAGTAAGTACTCCTAGCTTTCTTCAATTTACAGAGTTGTTTTCAATTTACAGTAGCCAAAGACAAATGTACAAACAAATATACAGACCCAACATTACATTGAAAGGATATAAAAAGGTAATATTTTGTCCATTTCAGCTTTTCAAATATTTCCCTGATGGTGCCAAAAATGAGTCAAGAGAAAGGAACCAGAGAGAACTAGGTATATTATTATGAGAGAGAAAATCTTCTTTTCCAGCAGTCAGCTAAGAGGGCAATAGGGCAGATCCCATGTTAGTGTTTTTTTCCTCTCACAGGTCCCACTTTGAATGACTTTGATGAGGTAGAAACTTCAAACAGGCACTGAGAAATCAGGAACACTTGAAAAGATGGTACATTTTCTCAGGCATAGCCTGAGGGGGGTTGCAGGCCTTCAGGAGAATTTGTTCATTTGGCTCAGCACTACATCCAACTTTAATGGAGTGAGAGTGAATGTTTAAGAAGGAAAGAGACTAAGTATAAGAGCCTGAGGCCCTACTCCCACTCCGATGGCCTATAAATGGAAAGCAGGGGATTGAGGAGTGCTTTTTACTCCAGTGGAAAGGATGGAGAATTGCTGAGAGAATGAGGGGAGCAGTGTAGACCCCAGACCAGAGGAAGTGAGAACTTCAAGACCAAAGGCCAATGTCACACCACCTCATTATTTTCTTTGCACACTTGAGTGTGCTGTGAGTAAAATATACAGCTTCACTTCAATAAAGGTTAAAGGAGAGTACTGTCAGAAAATAGAAGTAGGTACATTTGCACATTTCATTCCTCCATTAACTATTTATTGAACACTTACCATAGTTAGATAATGAGCTGGTATCCTTTTTACCATATACTCTTTAAGAAGGAAAACTAAAGGGAAGGCACATTTTAGAGAAAGATATGTGCACACTCCCCTAACTTCCCTAACAGGAAGACATTCCTGCACTATTTCAGTTCACAGAAATTTCATTTAAAAATTCAGCCAATATTTATTGAGTGACTCTTATGTGCCAGGTGTTATGTTAGGTCCTGGGGAAGAACAATGATTAACACCATAGACACAATGTTTGCTTTCCTTCCAGTCTAATATGGAAAATATAATTACACAATTGTGGCATAGTCTCAGAAACATTGTGCTCGGGTAGTGTGCTGATATATTGAATCTAGTCTTACACTCCATTACTGTTAGTGTATCTGCATTTACTTAGAAATTCTTTAATTTATGTAAAAACATAATGTGTGGAATGGGCTAAGCTACAACCCATTCAAAATGTGAAGGCTCAGTACAAGATTGACAGCTAACCTGATATCAGAAAAGCCTCACTTTAAGGTGCTGATCAAGCAGGTTGATTGACATTTGAAGCTTTGCTAATTGGCATACTAATGTCAGAATTGGGTTTTATTAGTGAAATTGATGATAATTAGCAAGATAAATGTTATAAATAGGCTCTAATTGGTGAAGTTAAGGGTATTAAAGATATGAGGATTGGCTAAAATATTTTAGATATGCATATGCATGAAACAGAGAGTAATAAGCTAGCAAGCCCTGTAACGTAGACCTTTGCAAGGTTGAACTCCACATGGTCCTGTGTCTAGCAACTGATGTAGAGGATTTCTCGTTACCTGATGCTGATCTGAGGGAAAAAGAATCCTGTTCTGGAACATTGTTGTGACTGCCTTCAGTAAAGCTTTCATGAAATGTGGTGGTTGGAATATGTAAAGGGACAAACATCTCAGACTCAACTGAGATTACAAAACAGGTTATATGAATTGTTTTTGTTCTTGCTTGGTAAGGAATATTGGTTTAACAAAAGTGGCAGAATTTGGTCTGAAAATTGTTTTGCTTACAACCTGGTTGTGGAGCAGCAGCCCATTTTTAGGCCACTACCATTATTTTCTAAATAAAAAGCAAAACAAAACTTGTATGAGTTAAAGGTAACATTAACTGATTAACACGTTAATGTAGAAGTGTAAGTTGACACAGTAGAATTTTATTTCTTACTCACATAAGGTAAAAATGACAGCTGGAGGTGGGAGAGGCTCCTGCCCCATGCAGTATTTCAGGCATCCAGGATGTGAGAGCATATGGCTTTGAAAGTTTCCCTAAGTGTCAGCATCCAGTAAGTAAAAAGAAATCATGTGGAGGTTTTAGTCCCAAACATTACCTCTGTCTGTATTCCTTTGGCCAAAATTAAGTTATATGGTCCTACCCAGATGTAAGTGCTCTAAAATAATATAGTCTATGGCCAGGAAGATGCCTTCAATAACCTCCCTTAATAACCAATAACCCCCCTTAATAACCAATAACCCTGTGGAAGGGGAGAACAAATCTTTGGTGGACAGGTATCTCTCTGTACCACAAAACCTGAGAATAGTGCATGACCATCCACTTTAAGTCAGTTCCCAGTTTTATTCTTAGAACTGTTCATTCTTATGGTCTACCAAAACACAAAATTTAGAAGCAAGATCCTATTTAATTTATTCATATTGCCATAAAATGTTGGAGGTCTCGGTATGATATGATTAATATAGTTTAAATTAATTTGTACATATGGCAATCCCACCAAAGGAAGAACTGTATTTTGAAAAAGATGTTTATTAATCCCAAGGATCCCATCCAAATATAGTCGAATAATTCTTTTAAGAAACTTGTACTTTAAATTCTTAAAATTAACTTCTTCTCATTTTACATAAAAATGATTTATCTTCCCATTCAAAGAGAAAAGCTATGTTTGAGCTTTATAATGGATATATTTTTTTCAAATTAAAATAAGTAATAACAGAATTGTATCTGTTGTATCACCCAGGAAATAAAAAGAAGGAGATGGCACCATCAAGATCAATATTGAGGAATTTTATAAAAGGACTCTACAAGGCTGTGGGACATCCACAAGAGAAAAAGGATAGCAAAATACCTTGAGGCTAGCACCAGCAAGAAGTTAATTCTAAGCCTGAAGGAGCAGAGGGAGGGATTATTGGGAAGAACCGAGGGAGAGTTAGTATATGGAGGCTAGTACTTGGAGTGACAAATGGAAGATACCAACACAACTATTAATTCAGATATAGCTAAACTTTATCTTCATTTCCTCTGAGAATTTCCTATCTACCTCAGGAAAGGAGTAATAAAGAGTACAATGGTTAAGGGCATGCATCTGCAGCCAGATTGTCTAGATTCATATCCCAAATTTGTCACTTCGCTTGATCTCTTTGTGTCTCAATTTTCCCCGCTGCAAAATAGAAACTTGCCTCTTGTTGTTTAAAGGCTTAAATGTGTTACTATAAGTAAACTCTTAGAGTAGTGTCTGATGCATGACAAGTGCCATACAAATTTACCTATTTTTATCAGGTCCCCTTCATTTTTATTTTATTAAAAATAATACACACATAAATTAAGTTGTCTCATGATGCCTCAGACACTTTTCTATGTTTTAATATATTAGCATTGGGTAGACCCAATGAAGTGGGTTGGTTTTTGTCTGCCCAGTATCTCTTTGGGGAACAACCTCTCCTCCATTCTTAGGTCATTCCCATGGTTTAGGTTAAGCTGTTTTTTTGCCCAACAAGCATTCATATACACCCTTCCAGGAGATTGACACATGAGTTAAATTAAGCTACATAGGCACCTCCTTTTGAGTATTTCTGGAACTACCATTACACTGAATCCTCTTTTAACTGGAATGGTTAGCTGTAAGGGTAATATAAACCTACAACTGTTGGTAGCCATCTTTTCTCTTCTTGAGAATGAAGACAACAAATAGGAAAGTTAAGATAGAAATGGAGAAGTTACCAGTCATATGAACCAGGAATTTCCTCATCTTCCCATCTTCTAGTTCAAACTGGGTGTCTCTCATTTTCAAGCGAAAATCCTAATTTGAAAATTCTATCATATTCCATATTTTTAGTATCATTTTCTAGCTATAGCATGAGGCATGAGATTTGAAGTCTCCCCTGCGTATACTGATAGCTGGAATTTCAAATCAGTAAAAATTAACATTTCAACATGAGAACCAATCGGGAAGAGTATGTGATGCCATTAATTCCTTGAAAAAATTGCAGGCTAACAATTTCTTAGTGAAAATTATATGTGAAGCATTGTGTTAGAAACTATTTATGATTTTCACAAAAATCAAAGTAGATGCTACTATTGCCCTGTTTCCTAGTGAAGACACAGTCTCAGAGAGGTTAAAACCAACTCCAGGAACTTCAGCTGTTTTGCAAATAAGTCTGTGAAGGCAGACTGAATATTTGTGAGCCCTGCAAATTCATACATTTAAATCCTAATGCCCAATGTTATGGTATTCAGAGGCGGGGCCTTTAGGGTGTGATTAAGCCCTTGTGAAAGATACCTCAGAGAGCTCTCTCACTTTGGCCATGTGAGGATAAAATGAGAAGTCAGAAACATGGAAGAGGGCTCTCACCAGAACTGGAACATACTGGACCCCTGATTCAGACTTCCACCCTCCAGAACCATGAGGAACAAATTCCTGTTGTTTAAAACCCACCCAGTCTATGGTATTGCGTTATGGCAGCCTGGACTGACTAAGACAGAGAAGTATTCTAAAAAAGATTATGTTGCACAAATCATGTTTATTGACATGGAAATATACCAAGTACTGTAAGAAAAAATATGTAAAGCTGTTAATATAAAATAATATTTTAAATATTTACATATTTATATATTTCCATAAATAGATGTCTAGACAAAATTATATATATTTTACAATTCATCTAAAAATAGAACTACCATACAACCCAGCAATCCCACTGCTGGGCATATACCCTGAGAAAACTATAATTCAAAAAGAGTCATGTATTACAATGTTCATTGCAGCTCTATTCACAATAGCCAAGACATGGAAGCAACCTAAGTGTCCATCAACAGATGAATGGATAAAAAAGATGTGGTACATATATACAATGTAATATTACTCAGCCGTAAAAAGAAACAAAATTGAGTTATTTGTAGTGAGGTGGATGGATCTAGAGCCTGTCATACAGAGTAAAGTGAGTCAGAAAGAGAAAAACAAATACTGTATGGTAACACATATATATGGAATCTAAAAAAAAAAAAAAATGGTTCTGAAGATCCTAGGGGCAGGACAGGAATAAAGACTAAGACGTAGAGAATGGACTTGAGGACACAGGGAGGGGGAAGTGTAAGCTGGGACGAAGTGGCCTGGACTTATTTATACTACCAAATGTAAAATAGAAAGCTAGTTGGAAACAGTGCATAGCACAGTGTGATCAGCTCGGTGCTTTGTGACCATCGAGAGGGGTGGGATAGGGAGAGTGGGTGGGATATGCTAGAGGGAAGAGATATTGGGATATATGTATATGTATAGCTGATTCACTTTGTTATAAAGCAGAAACTAACACACCATTGTAAAACAATTATACTCCAATAAAGATGTTTTAAAAAAATTAAAAAATATGTAGTACAGGAATCACTGTGTTACTCTAATAATTATTACCTATAAAGATGGGTTTATGGTTACATCGAGGCAGATAGTTAAGAGTGGAAGTTGTACCTTGACAGATGTCCAAAACTATTTTGCACAACTTCAGGGAATATATCAACAATGCTTCCTTTGAAACAGCCATGACCTAGAATGTGGAAGGGCTGTGAGAATATCCTTGAATTCCACTTGGCACCCCCACAGACTGGCTGTTGAGGCAGATGAATGAGGAAATTTGTTGATGAATATCCCACTCCTTCGTACCAAATTGAACTATTGGTATGAGAGGTTGGAGCAAAAAAGGTAGGCAGTACAGCTAGTGATGCTGGCCAACTGCTAAATTAAAACACACATGTCTCATAAAGAAGGGACTTCACTTCAAGTCAAGGAGACTTTCTGTTATCTACTGTTAGGTGCTAATAGCTTTGGAAGAGAGTGTTGAACAATAGACTTCAAAATAGACTTCAACCACAAACCGGCCTCGAAAAAATAGTCCCCCCAAAACTTGCTTCATACCAATAGAATATGGTGGATATGTTGCTTATGTTATATGATACTCCATCTTACTAGCAGATTCCATCTATAGGATTTCTCTCCTTTGCTGGTTTTGAAGAAGCAAGCTGCCATTAATCCTACTGTTACAAGGAAATGACTTCTATCAACAACTTGAGGGAGCTTGGAAGTGGGTTTTTCCCAGTCAGGCTGGCTCATACCTTGATTGCAGCCTTGTTAGCCCCTCAGCAGAATATCTAGTTAAGTCAAGCCAGTACTCCTGATCCACAGAAACTGTGAGATAAAAAAATGTGTGCCATTTTGGACTTCCCTGATGATGCAGTGGTTAAGAATCCACCTGCCATTTCAGGGGACATGGGCTCGAGCTCTGGTCTTGGAAGATCCCACATGCCGCCGAGCAACTAAGCCCATGTGCCACAACTACTGAGTCTGCACTCTAGAGCCAGTGAGCCACAACTGTTGAGCCTGTATGCCACAACTACTGAAGCCTGTGCACCTAGAGCCTGTGCTCCACAGCAAGAGAAGCCACTACAATGAGAAGCCTGTGCACCACAATGAAGAATAGCCCCCGCTCACTGCAACTAGAGAAAGCCTGCGTGCAGCAACGAAGACCCAAAGCAGCCAAAAATTAAAAAAATTAATTAATTCATTTTAAAAAAGTATGTTGTTTTAAGCTGCTAAATTTGTGGCAATTTTTTACATAGGAATAGAAAACAGATACAAATATACACACAGTTACTGATTTATGAAGTTTATAGTCTCAATGGGCAACCTAGACAAATTAAACTGTTACTTGAAATTGAATATGGTAAAAGTCCTACTATGGGAAGTTGAGGGGTTTGTTCCCAGAGAAATGAAAGTAATTTAGTGTTACTGATTTGAGGGGAGTAAAAGCTCTAGAGGGAGGCAAAACAGCAAATCAGGGAAAACTTTGTGATCCTTGCTCAGGAACCTTACTTTGGAGCAATGGGGCAACGAATTGTTTAAAGTATCAGAATAGTAGAATTTAATTTGCCTATTAAATTGACCACTCTGGTAGTTTGAGAAATTTAGATTTTTAAGAATAAGATCAGAATTGAGGAGATAGACATAATTGAATAAAGAAAATGAGAGTCTGAATTAACAATATGGCAGTGAAATTGGACAACAGAGAGGCCACAAATGTATCTGAAGGTACTGTAAATACATATTTGTTTGGCTTTTGTGACTCGCTGAATTTGGGGGGTTGAGGAAAGGAGAAACTGGCATTGGGTTGCTGACAAATGACTAAAGGTGAGAGATGACACTAAAGTATAATTTCAACAGGTAAAGTGGTTCTCATACAGGTAGAAAGCAAACACATGTCAAGATTTCATTTAACTTATTAGCTAATTTAACTGTTATTACATATACAGTAAGATACTATAACTAGTTCAAAGGATAAATTGAAGACAGAGGTAATTGGGAATGCTAAAACAAATTTGTTAATCAATGCAAATTTATATCCTGCAGAAAAATAAAACATGTTTGGAATAATTGTTTCTATAGGGGGGAAATCAAACTAGTGAAAATTAATTTGTAATTCTATGGGTAAAAGTAAGTACTCCTAGCTTTCTTCAATTTACAGAGTTGTTTTCAATTTACAGTAGCCAAAGACAAATGTACAAACAAATATACAGACCCAACATTACATTGAAAGGATATAAAAAGGTAATATTTTGTCCATTTCAGCTTTTCAAATATTTCCCTGATGGTGCCAAAAATGAGTCAAGAGAAAGGAACCAGAGAGAACTAGGTATATTATTATGAGAGAGAAAATCTTCTTTTCCAGCAGTCAGCTAAGAGGGCAATAGGGCAGATCCCATGTTAGTGTTTTTTTCCTCTCACAGGTCCCACTTTGAATGACTTTGATGAGGTAGAAACTTCAAACAGGCACTGAGAAATCAGGAACACTTGAAAAGATGGTACATTTTCTCAGGCATAGCCTGAGGGGGGTTGCAGGCCTTCAGGAGAATTTGTTCATTTGGCTCAGCACTACATCCAACTTTAATGGAGTGAGAGTGAATGTTTAAGAAGGAAAGAGACTAAGTATAAGAGCCTGAGGCCCTACTCCCACTCCGATGGCCTATAAATGGAAAGCAGGGGATTGAGGAGTGCTTTTTACTCCAGTGGAAAGGATGGAGAATTGCTGAGAGAATGAGGGGAGCAGTGTAGACCCCAGACCAGAGGAAGTGAGAACTTCAAGACCAAAGGCCAATGTCACACCACCTCATTATTTTCTTTGCACACTTGAGTGTGCTGTGAGTAAAATATACAGCTTCACTTCAATAAAGGTTAAAGGAGAGTACTGTCAGAAAATAGAAGTAGGTACATTTGCACATTTCATTCCTCCATTAACTATTTATTGAACACTTACCATAGTTAGATAATGAGCTGGTATCCTTTTTACCATATACTCTTTAAGAAGGAAAACTAAAGGGAAGGCACATTTTAGAGAAAGATATGTGCACACTCCCCTAACTTCCCTAACAGGAAGACATTCCTGCACTATTTCAGTTCACAGAAATTTCATTTAAAAATTCAGCCAATATTTATTGAGTGACTCTTATGTGCCAGGTGTTATGTTAGGTCCTGGGGAAGAACAATGATTAACACCATAGACACAATGTTTGCTTTCCTTCCAGTCTAATATGGAAAATATAATTACACAATTGTGGCATAGTCTCAGAAACATTGTGCTCGGGTAGTGTGCTGATATATTGAATCTAGTCTTACACTCCATTACTGTTAGTGTATCTGCATTTACTTAGAAATTCTTTAATTTATGTAAAAACATAATGTGTGGAATGGGCTAAGCTACAACCCATTCAAAATGTGAAGGCTCAGTACAAGATTGACAGCTAACCTGATATCAGAAAAGCCTCACTTTAAGGTGCTGATCAAGCAGGTTGATTGACATTTGAAGCTTTGCTAATTGGCATACTAATGTCAGAATTGGGTTTTATTAGTGAAATTGATGATAATTAGCAAGATAAATGTTATAAATAGGCTCTAATTGGTGAAGTTAAGGGTATTAAAGATATGAGGATTGGCTAAAATATTTTAGATATGCATATGCATGAAACAGAGAGTAATAAGCTAGCAAGCCCTGTAACGTAGACCTTTGCAAGGTTGAACTCCACATGGTCCTGTGTCTAGCAACTGATGTAGAGGATTTCTCGTTACCTGATGCTGATCTGAGGGAAAAAGAATCCTGTTCTGGAACATTGTTGTGACTGCCTTCAGTAAAGCTTTCATGAAATGTGGTGGTTGGAATATGTAAAGGGACAAACATCTCAGACTCAACTGAGATTACAAAACAGGTTATATGAATTGTTTTTGTTCTTGCTTGGTAAGGAATATTGGTTTAACAAAAGTGGCAGAATTTGGTCTGAAAATTGTTTTGCTTACAACCTGGTTGTGGAGCAGCAGCCCATTTTTAGGCCACTACCATTATTTTCTAAATAAAAAGCAAAACAAAACTTGTATGAGTTAAAGGTAACATTAACTGATTAACACGTTAATGTAGAAGTGTAAGTTGACACAGTAGAATTTTATTTCTTACTCACATAAGGTAAAAATGACAGCTGGAGGTGGGAGAGGCTCCTGCCCCATGCAGTATTTCAGGCATCCAGGATGTGAGAGCATATGGCTTTGAAAGTTTCCCTAAGTGTCAGCATCCAGTAAGTAAAAAGAAATCATGTGGAGGTTTTAGTCCCAAACATTACCTCTGTCTGTATTCCTTTGGCCAAAATTAAGTTATATGGTCCTACCCAGATGTAAGTGCTCTAAAATAATATAGTCTATGGCCAGGAAGATGCCTTCAATAACCTCCCTTAATAACCAATAACCCCCCTTAATAACCAATAACCCTGTGGAAGGGGAGAACAAATCTTTGGTGGACAGGTATCTCTCTGTACCACAAAACCTGAGAATAGTGCATGACCATCCACTTTAAGTCAGTTCCCAGTTTTATTCTTAGAACTGTTCATTCTTATGGTCTACCAAAACACAAAATTTAGAAGCAAGATCCTATTTAATTTATTCATATTGCCATAAAATGTTGGAGGTCTCGGTATGATATGATTAATATAGTTTAAATTAATTTGTACATATGGCAATCCCACCAAAGGAAGAACTGTATTTTGAAAAAGATGTTTATTAATCCCAAGGATCCCATCCAAATATAGTCGAATAATTCTTTTAAGAAACTTGTACTTTAAATTCTTAAAATTAACTTCTTCTCATTTTACATAAAAATGATTTATCTTCCCATTCAAAGAGAAAAGCTATGTTTGAGCTTTATAATGGATATATTTTTTTCAAATTAAAATAAGTAATAACAGAATTGTATCTGTTGTATCACCCAGGAAATAAAAAGAAGGAGATGGCACCATCAAGATCAATATTGAGGAATTTTATAAAAGGACTCTACAAGGCTGTGGGACATCCACAAGAGAAAAAGGATAGCAAAATACCTTGAGGCTAGCACCAGCAAGAAGTTAATTCTAAGCCTGAAGGAGCAGAGGGAGGGATTATTGGGAAGAACCGAGGGAGAGTTAGTATATGGAGGCTAGTACTTGGAGTGACAAATGGAAGATACCAACACAACTATTAATTCAGATATAGCTAAACTTTATCTTCATTTCCTCTGAGAATTTCCTATCTACCTCAGGAAAGGAGTAATAAAGAGTACAATGGTTAAGGGCATGCATCTGCAGCCAGATTGTCTAGATTCATATCCCAAATTTGTCACTTCGCTTGATCTCTTTGTGTCTCAATTTTCCCCGCTGCAAAATAGAAACTTGCCTCTTGTTGTTTAAAGGCTTAAATGTGTTACTATAAGTAAACTCTTAGAGTAGTGTCTGATGCATGACAAGTGCCATACAAATTTACCTATTTTTATCAGGTCCCCTTCATTTTTATTTTATTAAAAATAATACACACATAAATTAAGTTGTCTCATGATGCCTCAGACACTTTTCTATGTTTTAATATATTAGCATTGGGTAGACCCAATGAAGTGGGTTGGTTTTTGTCTGCCCAGTATCTCTTTGGGGAACAACCTCTCCTCCATTCTTAGGTCATTCCCATGGTTTAGGTTAAGCTGTTTTTTTGCCCAACAAGCATTCATATACACCCTTCCAGGAGATTGACACATGAGTTAAATTAAGCTACATAGGCACCTCCTTTTGAGTATTTCTGGAACTACCATTACACTGAATCCTCTTTTAACTGGAATGGTTAGCTGTAAGGGTAATATAAACCTACAACTGTTGGTAGCCATCTTTTCTCTTCTTGAGAATGAAGACAACAAATAGGAAAGTTAAGATAGAAATGGAGAAGTTACCAGTCATATGAACCAGGAATTTCCTCATCTTCCCATCTTCTAGTTCAAACTGGGTGTCTCTCATTTTCAAGCGAAAATCCTAATTTGAAAATTCTATCATATTCCATATTTTTAGTATCATTTTCTAGCTATAGCATGAGGCATGAGATTTGAAGTCTCCCCTGCGTATACTGATAGCTGGAATTTCAAATCAGTAAAAATTAACATTTCAACATGAGAACCAATCGGGAAGAGTATGTGATGCCATTAATTCCTTGAAAAAATTGCAGGCTAACAATTTCTTAGTGAAAATTATATGTGAAGCATTGTGTTAGAAACTATTTATGATTTTCACAAAAATCAAAGTAGATGCTACTATTGCCCTGTTTCCTAGTGAAGACACAGTCTCAGAGAGGTTAAAACCAACTCCAGGAACTTCAGCTGTTTTGCAAATAAGTCTGTGAAGGCAGACTGAATATTTGTGAGCCCTGCAAATTCATACATTTAAATCCTAATGCCCAATGTTATGGTATTCAGAGGCGGGGCCTTTAGGGTGTGATTAAGCCCTTGTGAAAGATACCTCAGAGAGCTCTCTCACTTTGGCCATGTGAGGATAAAATGAGAAGTCAGAAACATGGAAGAGGGCTCTCACCAGAACTGGAACATACTGGACCCCTGATTCAGACTTCCACCCTCCAGAACCATGAGGAACAAATTCCTGTTGTTTAAAACCCACCCAGTCTATGGTATTGCGTTATGGCAGCCTGGACTGACTAAGACAGAGAAGTATTCTAAAAAAGATTATGTTGCACAAATCATGTTTATTGACATGGAAATATACCAAGTACTGTAAGAAAAAATATGTAAAGCTGTTAATATAAAATAATATTTTAAATATTTACATATTTATATATTTCCATAAATAGATGTCTAGACAAAATTATATATATTTTACAATTCATATTTTATATATTTACATATTTTCATAAAGGTATATCTAGGAAAATGTACACTAGCATATAATGTCTAAATATAATGTAGACATACATATATATGTGTATTTAAAATATGTTACTTTTTTAAAATTTTGCTGTACGCGGGCCTCTCACTGCTGTGGTCTCTCCCGTTGCGGAGCACAGGCTCCGGACGCGCAGACCCAGCGGCCATGGCCCACGGTCCCAGCTGCTCCGTGGCATGTGGGATCCTCCCAGACCCGGGCATGAACCCGCGTCCCCTGCACCAGCAGGCGGACTCCCAACCACTGTGCCACCAGGGAAGCCCTGTTACTTTTTTAATGTATTTCTATAGGGGATGTCTGGAAAAATATTCACCAATACACGTGGTTTGTGGGATTTTAAGTTATTTAAAACTTTCTTCTCTATTTTTTGTTTTGTTTAATTTTTTTGCAGTGATTGTGTATTACTTTTATAAAAACTATGCAGCTTAAAATAACAATAAATTCTCAAAGACATAAATCCTTCACGAATATCACAGCTTAAAAAAAGGAGAAATAAAATACAAAGGATTAGAATCCTGATACAGCAATGTATTCAATACTCATTCATTTATTCAATAAATCTTCATTGGGCAGTGGATATTATGGGAGGTATCTGGGGTAAAATAGTGAAAAAAGTAGACACAGTCTCTAATATTCATGTACCTGATGCCAGTTCCAGAACCTAATAAAATCTGACACATGCAAACATGCATTTTTATATTATGGATGTGATTGTGTGTGGGGGCGGGGCAAGGTGGGAAGGTGGAAATGAGTGGAGTCATAGGAAAGCTAATCTCTCAAAGCATTCACTGTTCTTTGCACATCCATGAATAAACAGCTCCTGTAACACCGTGAGTGAGGATAAATGAGGTCAGGCACAAGAAAGTGTTTTATATGGGTCAACATCTCCTTTCTCGGAGGCTAGTCCTGGAAATCTCTTAATATACATAGTTTATAATTTATGCTCAGAAGTAGTGACTTACATATGTGCTGACCTATAAGTGCATGCATGTGTTTGAGTGCAAACACACACACACACAATCCTTTCTTTACACCTTCCATGAAAAATATTTACCAAACACATTACATAATTCAAGGTATAAAATGGGGAAACCTCACTTCAAAAGGGAGAAACTGAATGTGGCTAAGAAAGTTTGATATGTAATTTTCAGCTACTTTGACCATAACCTGCAAAGCCTTGAGGTAAATTCCTTCCCTGTCTTAGCTCTTCATCTGACAGTTTTCTTTCTCTCCCTTCCTCCTCTGTCAACCCATCCTCACACAACTATTCGGAAATAAACTGCTGCATGGACCTGACAGGAAGACCAGTTAGAGTAAGAACGCAGCCTGAAAACATGTTCCTGATGCTGGAATAGAGAGAATGTCTGAGAACTTAGAATATTTGGAAGATCTCAGCAACAATCCAGGAATTATGAGGTCCTCTGTGTGCCTGTGTGTATAAGTGCCCATATTTATTTATAAACCAATTCATTAAAAAAGTTTATGACAAGACTCTCCGGGATAACAAGGAAAGTTTCTCTAACTTGACCTTGGTCTTGGCTTCTCTGCCTAACCCCTGTTAAATTGTATCAGTAAAGAGCAGTGAACTCTAAGACACCTTACCATCTAAGGCTAAAACTTTTGTTATTAAATTGGATCATTCAGAAAATAGTGAATTGTTTGCCTTTGCCAAAGAAAATCTGACTTCCACAAATGTTTTATCTCATTAGAAATTACCTAACTTTTGAGTACCACAATCTTTATTATATTTGTATTCTTTTCCTCTAAAAGAGTATTAAGGAAGATAAATCATAGTTAATTAAATTTAATGAGTTAGACTAGATAGTCTCTAAGGCCACCCTTGGTCTCATATTCTGTGATTAAAGTGAGGCTGCTGGAGAGGTGGGTTCGTGATTTTATTACATAATCAGTGAAACCTAGAATGGTGATAGTGTGACATTAAGCAGGTGTCTGGGATGGTGACAAGGTGCTTACTTGTTCTCATGTTTGTGGGTAAGATGGCAGAAAGAAAACAAGCTGTGTTTGATGGCTCATACATCTTCTTTGTCTTTCCCCCATTTTTATCACATTGTAAAAGAAGGATTAAAAAATTAGAGTCAATATATAGTTATTAACATATATAACAATATATGTTATATATATAGTTATTAACATATTATCCACAAATATGGATTAACATATTATCCACAAATATGGATTCATGTATAAGATCTGAGAATCAAAAAAAAGAAGGCATTCCAACCAGAGGAGGCAAACTCATGCATGAATGCAAAGAAGTGTGCATCACTGTGGTTTTTAAGTACTTGTAGGTTGTTCAGCATGGCTGGACCAAAGGGCACTATGTTATGGTGGGGGAGGAGGTAAGACATGGGGAAGTGAAGTAGAGGCCACTAGAGTAGTAGTCAGGGGTCAGATCATGAAGGGCTTTGAGTACTAAATTAAGGAATTAAGTGGTTTTCTTAAGACTGAAAGATTCTAAGTTAGGAATGAAACGTCCAATGATTAACTGGGTATGTTGATTGTAAATCTTCAGCTAGTTTGGAGTAGCATGTAATGCGTCAGTCATCAGCAGATAAGTAAGTGATCATCTATGGATAGGGGGAAGAGGGTGACAGGAATTAATAAAATAGTTTTACTATGATACACTCTTCTCCTCAACTTGCCCAACCTCCACTGAAAATAGGAAGAAGAAAGACAGAAAGAAGTGTGAGACTAGAGGAGTTCAGCACTACTTCTTGTCCTCTGTTAGCAAGACAAAGAGCACGCCTTCTTCTCTCACTGACTTGGACTATAGTGTAGCTGTGGAGACCTCCATTCCTTTCCAAAGCTGCTCTGATTTTTTTTTTTTTTTTTTTTTGCTTTACCAGATTTTATCCATTTAAGAACACAGTTAAAGGGAGTAGGCAGAAGGATAATTAAACTCTTTATCTGACCCTCTAAAGGGGATCTGTAGGAATGGGGAGTACTCTAAAGGGTGAAATGCTTGAAGGAAGAATACTGGAAAATGCAGGATTTTCTCATAATCACCTTGCTCTTTACATCTAAATAAGGCTTTATTGATTAGTTTGGACAACTGAGAGATTTTATTTATTTTTTGCCTTCCTTATCCTTTCCTGTCCTTTTTTAAAAATAAATATAAAATATGGAGGAATGTTAACATAAAGAGTTTACAAGCTCTGAGCAAACAAGAAAGAAGACAAATGCTTTAGAACATTGAACAAAAGATTATAGAGGGGCAAATTGATGATTCTTTCATGCAAACCTTTCACATACTCTTACTATATTATCTCATACTGTATTGTCATAAGGCAAACTGAATCTACACTGACTTTAAAGGTTCATGGGTTTTTTTTCCTCCCTGCTTTTCTAAGCTATTGGGAAAGGCCAATAGAGGATAGAGAATAACTTTTGTTACAGCCCAAGGACAGATAATCAGACCTTCTGAGAAAAAAAAGAAACTGGTACTTTGGATTACACTCTTTGTATCCCAGAAATGTACATAATTCCTCTCCAGTCTATTGCTATGACTTGATCTAAGTGATTTGTTCAAATACAACTACGAGATCCACTTTAGGATAATAGGATAGTAGGACTTACGATACATAATAATGATAGTTAGAGATGGTTAGTGTTAACTACACCCTTCACTTCTCAACCTCCCTATCAAGTTATAGAGAAAGCAAATCTCAGAAAGCAAATGTTGTCATGCATACAGACATAGGCTAACATCTATTAACAAGTAGATATGAAACAACTGATATAATCCATTCTGTATGCTTACTGAATTCCTAGCTTTTTGTTCTTTTTGTGTTCTGATATTTCAGGGGGAAGAAATATTTATTCAAGGCAAATGTGACAATATTATAAAGGTAGAAGTCAGTTAGATTTGTAATTCACATCAGGCAACCCTACTCTTTTAAATAAGTGACTGGGACCAGTTCTGTTATGGAATCAGTCATTGGTAACCTTTCCAAAAAGTGGAGGGATCACTAGATTCTTACAGTCATTTGAGGGTTGATATAAACGTAAATTATTTTAGCCATTTCACATATTTTAGTTTTATCACAGAGAATGCTACTATGAACATTTATTATCTGATTAACAGCCCTCAAATTGTCACCATAATGTTCCTAGTATTCATTATATTAATTGGTATTGATCAGACGAAATGATAGCAGAAAGTCACAACTTCTGAAATATAGATATTTCTGATTAAATGCTAGCTGATCAGGCCTAGAGTGTCACTTCCTACTATTACGCAACACACTACTCCTAGAGTCTCACTTAAACTAATATGTAAAGAATATCACATTGCCTGTGCCGAAGTATTTTAAATTATAGAGCTCATAACACATGCTATTATGGGCTGTGTGTTACTGTATCTTCCTCCCTCTCCCTCGTGCCCCCATAAATACATATGTTGAAACCATAATTCTCAGTGCAATGGTATTTGAAGGTGGGCCTTTGTAATGTAACTAGGTCAAGAGGGTGGAGCCACTATAAGGAGATTAGAGCTCTTATAAGAAGACGCCAGCCCATCAAGAAACTTGCAAGATCCTCTTAGATAGCTTCATTCACCAGAGGGCAGACAGCAGAAGCAAGAAGAACTACAATCCTGCAGCCTGTGGAACAAAAAGTACATTCACAAAAAGATAGACAAAATGAACAAGGCAGAGGGCTACGTAGCAGATGAAGGAATAAGATAAAACCACAGAAAAACAACTAAATGAAGTGGAGACAGGCAACCTTCCAGAAAAAGAATTCAGAATAATGATAGTGAAGATGATCCAGGACTTCGGAAAAACAATGGAGGCAAAGATTGAGAAGATGCAAGAAATGTTTAAAAAAGGCCTAGAAGAATTAAAGAACAAACAAACAGAGATGGACAATACAATAACTGAAATGAAAACTACACTAGAAGGAATCAATAGCAGAATAACTGAGGCAGAAGAACAGATAAGTGACATGGAAGACAGAATGGTGTAATTCTTGGCTGTGGAACAGAATAAAGAAAAAAGAATGAAAAGAAATGAAGACAGCCAAACAGACTTCCTGGACAACATTTAACAGAGCAACATTCACATTATAGGGGTCCAAGAAGGAGAAGAGAGACAGAAAAGACCCGAGAAAATATTGAAGAGATTATAGTTGAAAACTTCCCTAACATGGGAAAGGAAATAGCCACCCAAGTCCAGGAAGTGCAGTGAGTCCCGGGTAGGATAAACTGAAGGAGAAACACGCCAACACATAGTAATCAAACTGGCAAAAATTAAAGACAAAGAAAAATTACTAAAAGCAGCAAGGGAAAAATGACAAATAATATACAAGGGAACTCCCAAAAGGTTAACAGCTGATTTCTCAGCAGAAATTTCTACAAGCCAGAAGGGAGTGGCATGATATACTTAAAGTGATGAAAGGGAAGAATTTAAAACCAAGATTACTCTAGCTGGCCAGGATCTCATTCAGATTCGATGGAGAAATCAAAAGCTTTACAGACAAGCAAAAGCTAAGAGAATTCAGCACCACCAAACCAGCTCTACAACAAATGCTAAAGGAAATTCTCTAAGAGGGAAACACAAGAGAAGAAAAGAACCTACAAAAACAAACCCAAAATAATTAAGAGAATGGTCATAGGAACATACATATCGATAATTACCTTAAATATGAATGGATTAAATGCTCCAACCAAAAGATAAAGTCTTGCTGAATAGATATAAAACCAAGACCCATCTATATGCTGTCTACAAGAGACCCACTTCAGATCTAGGGACACATGCAGGTGGAAAAAGATATCCCATGCAAATGGAAATCAAAAGAAGGCTGGAGTAGCAATACTCATATCAGATAAAATAGACTTTAAAATAAACAATGTTACAAGAGACAAGGAAGGACACTACATAATGATCAAGGGATCAATCCAAGAAGAAGATATAACAATTATAAATATATATGCACCCAACATGGGAGCACCTCAATAAATAAGGCAAGTGTTAACAGCTATAAAAGAGGAAATCGACAGTAACACAAAAATAGTGGAGAACTTTAACACATCACTTACAACAATGGACAGACCATCCAAAATGAAAATAAATAAGGAAAAGAAGCTTTAAATGACAAAATAGACCAGATAGATTTAATTGATATTTATAGGACATTCCATCCCCAAAAGCAGATTACACTTTCTTCTCAAGTGTGCATGGAACATTCTCCAGGATACCTCACGTTTTGGGTCACAAATCAAGCCTCAGTAAATTTAAGAATATTGAAATCATATCAAGCATCTTTTCTGACCACAACGTTATGAGATTAGAAATGAATTACAGGGAAAAAAACATAAAAAACACAAAAACACATGGAGGCTAAACAATACGTTACTAAATAACCAAGAGATCACAGAAGAAATCAGAGAGGAAATCAAAAAATATCTAGAGACAAATGACAATGAAAACACGATGATCCAAAACCTATGGGATGTGACAAAACCAGTTCTAAGAGGGAAGTTTATAGCTATGCAACCATACCTCAAGAAACAAGAAAAATCTCAAATAAACAACCTAAACTTACACCTAAAGGAACTAGACAAAGAAGAACAAACAAAACCCAAAGTTAGCAGAAGGAAAGAAATCATAAAGATCAGAGCAGAAATAAATGAAATGGAAACAAAGAAAGTGATAGCAAAGATGAATAAAACTAAAAGCTGGTTCTTTGAGAAGATAAACAAAATTGATGAACCATTAACCAGACTCATCAAGAAAAAGATGGAGAGGACTCATATCCATAAAATTAGAAATGAAAAAGAAGAAGTTACAACAGATACCACAGAAATATAAAGCATCCTGAGAGACTACTACAAGTAACTCTATGCCAATAAACTGGACAACCTGGAAGAAATGGACATATTCTTAGAATGATATAACCTTCCAAGACTGAACCAGGAAGAAATAGAAAATATGAACAGACCAATCACAAGTAATGAAATTGAAACTGTGATTAAAAATCTTCCAACAAACAAAAGTCCAGGAACAGATGGCTTCACAGGTGAATTCTATCAAACATTTAGGGAAGAGCTAACACCCATACTTCTCAAACTCTTACAAAAAATTGCACAGGAAGGAACACTCCCAAACTCCTTCTATGAGGCCACCATCACCCTGACACCAAAACCAGATGAAAATACTACAAATAAAAGAAAATTACAGACCACTATCACTGATGAATATAGATGCAAAAATCCTCAACGAAATACTAGCAAACAGGATCCAACAACACATTAGAAGAATCATAAACCATGATTAGGTGAGATTTATCCCAGGGATGCAAGGATTCTTCAATATACGCAACTCAATCAATGTGATACACCATATTAACAAATTGAAGAATAAAAATCATATGATCATCTCAATAGATGCAGAAAATCTTTTGACAAAATACAACACCCATTTATGATAAAAAAAACTCTACAGAAAGTGGGCATAGAGAGAACCTACCTCAAAATAATAAAGGCCATATACGACAAAGCCACAGCAAACATCATTCTCAATGGCGAAAAACTGAAAACATTTCCTCTAAGATCAGGAACATGACAAAGATGTCTGCTCTCACCACTATTATTCAACATAGTTTTGGAAGTCCTAGCCATGATAATCAGAGAAGAAAAAGAAATAAAAAGAATACAAATTGGAAAAGAAGAAGTAAAACTGTCATTGTTTCCAGATGACATGATACTATTCATAGAGAATCTTAAAGATGCCACCAGAAAACTACTAGATCTAATCAATGAATTTGGTAAAGTTGCAGGATACAAAATTAATGCACAGAAATCTCTTACATTTTATACACTAATGATTAAAAACCTGAAAGAGAAATTAAGGAAACACTCCCAATTACCATTGTAACAAGAAGAATAAAATACCTAGGAATAAACCTACCTAGGGAGACAAAAGACTTGTATGCAGAAAACTATAAGACACTGATGAAATAAATTAAAGATGATACCAACAGATGGAGAGATATACCATGTTCTTGGATTGGAAGAATCAATATTGTGAAAATGACTATACTACCAAAGCAATCAACAGATTCAATGCAATCCCCATCAAATTACCAATGGCATTTCTTACAGATCTAAAACAAAAAATCTTAAAAATTTGTATGGAGACACAAAAGACCCCGAATATCCAAAGCAGCCTTGAGGGAAAAAAATGGAACTGGAGGAATCAGACTCCCTGAATTCAGACTATACTACAAAGCTACAGTAATCAAGACAATATGGTACTGACAGAAAAACAGAAACATAGATCAATGGAACAAGATAGAAAACCCAGAGATAAACCCACACATATATGGTCAACCAATCTATGACAAAGGAGGCAAGGATATAAAATGGAGTAAAAACAGTCTCTTCAATAAATGGTGCTGGGAAAACTGGGTCACAGCAAAGGAAACCATAAAGAAGACGAAAAGACAACCCTCAGAATGGGAGAAAATATTTGCAAATGAATCAACAGACAAAGGATTAATCTCCAAATATAGAAACAGCTCATGCAGCTCAATATTAAAAAAGCAAACAACCCAATCCAAAAATGGGCAGAAGACCTAAACAGACATTTCTCCAAAGAAGACATACAGATGACTAAGAAGCAAATGAAAAGTTGCTCAATATCACTAATTATTTGAGAAATGCAAATCAAAACTACAATGAGGTATCACCTCACACCAGTTAGAATGGACATCATCAGAGAATCGACAAACAACAAATGCTGGAGAGGGTGTGGAGAAAAGGGAACCCTCTTGCACTGTTGGTGGGAATGTAAATTGATACAACCACTATTGAGAACAGTATGGAGGTTCCTTAAAAAACCAAAAATAGAATTACCATATGAGCCAGCAATCCCACTACTGAGCATATACGCAGAGAAAACCATAATTCAAAAAGACACATGCACCCTAGTGTTCATTGCAGCACTGTTTACAATAGCCAGGTCATGGAAGCAACCTAAATTCCCATCGACAGATGAATTGATAAAGAAGATGTTGTACATATGTACAATGAAATATTACTCAGCCATAAAAAGGAAAGAAATTGGGTCATTTTTTGACACGTGGTTGGATGTAGAGACTGTCATACAGAGTTAAGTAAGTCAGAAAGACAAAAACTAATATTGTATATTAATGCATGTATGTGGAACCTAGAAAAAATGGTACAGATTAACCGGTTTGCAGGGCAGAAGTTGAGACACCAATGTAGAGAAGAAACTTTTGGACACCAAGGGGGGAAAGCCACAGGGGGTGGGATGGTGGTGTGATGAATTGGGTGATTGAGATTGACATGTATACCCTGATGTGTATAAAATTGATGACTAATAAGAACCTGCTCTATAAAAAGTTAATAAAATTAAATTAAAAATTTAAAATAAAATATGTGTAACACACAAAACTCTCCTACTCATCAACAAGGAAGAGACAAACAACCCATGAGAAAACTGGGCAAAGAACATGAACAGAAAATTCACTGAACAAAATCTCAAGTGGGCAAAACACCTAAGAAAGGATGTTTAGACTCACTAAAAATCATTGAAATAATTGATTTAAAATGTTAAAGATTAAATAGCATTTACAATGACCAGACTGGCAAAAATAAAAAATTGCAGCAATAAAAAAAAAAAAAAAAAGAAAAGACAGGAGAGCTAGCTAGCTCTTTCTCTGCCATGTGAGAACATAGCTAGAAGATGGCCATCAGTAAACCAGGAAGAGGAACTTCACCAAGAACTCGACCACACAGGAACCCTGATCTCACATTTTCAGCATCCTGAACTGTGAGATAAAAATGTCTGTTATTTAAGCCACCCAGTCTATGGTATTCTATTATAGCAACTCAACCTGACTAGGACAGCTGCTATAGTTAACATCCTTACCTGCTTGCTGATGTGAGTCTCACTGAAAATCTCTTCTTTCTTCACCAATGAAACAGTATGGACCCATACCTAAGCATGAAAAGTGATGTGCTATCAGTGCCCTTTTAAAACAAAAAGAACATTTACATTAAAACACCACATCAAAATGGTCTTGTTACTTTGCCTTTACATTGATTAACTCATTCACATTCTATAGGTGTAAAGTTTTGGTTTGTAAAGTGCTCCAAAATCCAATATGTCAAAGTGCAGTATGTAATTGGTTAATAGTGTTTTAGAAAACACTTGACTTTTACCTAGGAAATTTGGTTTTGGGGGGGAATTCTTTACCACTAAGAGAGAAATCTAAATTTATATTAATGTTATCTTCCAGAACTCAAATTGCCTTTCCTTCAATAAAAAAGCCATGCCAATTTTGGTAATTTTTAAAAATTGAGATTTGATGAGTGTTTTTGTGTTGTAATTCAGTAAAGCCAGGTAAAATACAGGATGACTATTTTACTACTGCAACATAAAATTGCATTTTTCAGTGATGGGCAACATTATAACTAGATGTTTAGAATCTTCTGTTGATGTCTATGCTTAAAAGACTCCTTTAAAAAATATGAGTAAGTTAGACTACTTATCAAGATCTTTATAAATTTTTTTCTGATAAGACTAGTGTTGGCTTCATTTGTAGTAAAATGTAATAGTAGAACACATAAATTTAACTTGATTATTACAAAATAGCTTTCTTCCTTACTAGAGTTTGCCAGTGAAGAGCAGGATTCCCACACCTCTGTACATTAAATATAATGTGTAAGTCAACTAATAGATTGTGATTATATTTGTAAATATTCTTCAGAATGTCCCTTTTATCACTGATGTGAAAGGAAAAAGAATCATTCAGTGAGACTCATTACAAAATGAGACCCTAGATACATGTGGAGAGCTCTGCTGAGCAATTTGTTGTGAGGCTGGGGGTAGAGCAAAAGTAGGCTGGTAGATAAAATACAAGATTGCCAATTAAATCTAAATTTCAGGTAAACAACAAATGATTTTTTAGTATAAATATGTGTAGAACACACTTACACTAAAATATTATTCCTTATTTACCTGAAATTTAAATTTAACTGGGTGTGCTGTATTTTTGTTTGCAAAATCTGGTAACTCTAAGTAGGGGGTGGGGTATGGAAATGTATATTTAAATTTCTATCTTTACCTGCATATTGAATATGATTTTTTTTTAAAGTGATGATCTGCAATGGAAACTTCTTCAGGAAATAACTTTGAACTGAGATTTAGAGGGCTTTTTTTTTGTTTTTCTCTACATAGGACTTTGTAAATTTTTCTTTCTGAAACTCTGTAAATTGAAGTAATGAGAAATGTACCTTCATTGTTTGGAAATGAGTAATTCAGGGCCATTAGAGTGGGGACATGGGATAGACATTAATAATGGATCAGTGATTATTGTTAGGGTTTGTAGATTGTTTGGCATGCAGCTTGAACTCTGGTAAGCTTTACATTAGTAACTAAAAGATGGATTTAAAATTGGATAGACTTGAGTTCAGCTACAAACTTTTTGATGTGACTGTGACATTGGCATTATTATCTTTCTTAAGATGGTGAAATGAATATGGCAATCGTAATTCTGTTCTAAGGATTAAATCTAATAACACTTATAAAATTCTTAGCATAGTGAATACTTGACATATACAAAATATTCAAGAAATTGTAGTTTCATTCTCTATGGCTTCTCATAATCAAGTGTGTTTTGCACTACTTTGGATTTTTTTCTTAAAAACAAACAAGAAAAAAACTTCAGGTTATTTCAGGAAGAATATATTATTTACTGTATAAATTGGGCTAAGAAATAGGGAAGAACAAAGCTATCTTTTGTTCTAGGAGAAGGAAGATCATGAACAATTGTGCTTGTTATGTTTTTTTCCTTTTAAAATAATCTTCCCTCTTTTATTGCTAGAATTCTAGGAATTATCACCTAAGTCTCTTATAATATTTCAGTATATGTCATAAACAAATATTTATTGTTCATTTGATTAAAAAGCTGAATTTATGTTATAAGCAATAATGACAATCTAAAGATTGTGGTATTTTAACCCAGAAGTGTAACATTCCTAAGTATTTAGAAACTTGTGAAAATTTTATTTTTACCATTATTGTAATTGGTTACTTTAAATATTTAGTCATTTTAACTTAATTTAAAATAATTATTTATTTAAAGAGTATTGCTTTCCAGACTGACAAATTGTAGAAATATGCTATGATATGTGGTGACTGTAGTTAACCATGACATAGATAAATTTGTGATAAAATTGTATGGTATATTTATGCTTTTTTCCTTGAGTAAATCAAGGTATAATAAACTGGTAAGCCAAAGTTTCAGATTTTGAGGGATGGGATTGCCTTGGCCAAGGGTGAGACTGCCATTGTGCTGGGGAGAAACCCCACTTCCCCAGGACTCCTGCTCCAGTTCCTCAGGCCTTGCCTTCTCCCCTCTAGAGTGTCAACTGCCATTGAACTTGGGAGAAGTTCTGGCTCTAGTCCTTCCAAAGCTAGTCCTACATCCCACCAAGGTGGTGGCCACGAATGCACTCAGGAGAAGATGTGACCTATGCTCACTTTGGATTCAGGTATCCCACCAAAACCACTGGGCACACACAGACTGCATAGGGATGCTCTCACACAATGTGTCTTCAAGACCTTTTGAGGTATTTTCCCTAATTTTATAGAAACAGAAAGTCAAACAAAATAAGGAGACAAAGGAATTTGTTCCAAATGAAATAACAAAATAAAACGCCAGGAAAAACCCCTAATAAAGTAGAGATAAGTAATTTACATGATAAAGAGTTCCAAACTATGGTAATTAAAAATGCTCACTGAACTCAAGAAAAGAATACAAGAACACAGTGAGAACTTCAACAAAGAACTAGAAAATATAAAGAAGAACCAATCAGAACTAAAGAATACAATAACTGAAATGAAAAATACACTAGAAGAAATTAATAAGATTAGGTGATGCGGAGGAATATATAAGTGAACCACTATTCTGTAGTAATGGAAATTAGCCAATCAGAGAAGCAAAAAGAATTTAAAAAATTTTAATGAGGATAGTTTAAAGGACCTCTGGGACATCAAGCATACTAACATTCACATTACATGGGTCTAAGAAGGAGAAGAGAGAGAAAAAGGCAGAACCTATTTAAAGAAATTATGGCTGAAGAAGGAAACAGATATCCAGGTCAAGGAAGCACAAAGACTCCCAAACATGATGGACACAATTAGACCAACACTAAAATATATCATAACTAAAAGGGCAAAGTAAAAGATAATTTTAAAAGTAGTAAGAGAAGAACAAAAAGTCACATACTAGGGAACCCTCATAAGGCTATCAGGTGATTTCTCAGAAGAAACTTTGTGGGCCAGAAGGGAGTGGCATGATATATGTTAAAGTGTTGAAAGGAAAAACATACCCAAGGATATTTTTTCCAGCAAGGTTGTAATTCAGAATGGAAGGAGAGAGAGAATTTCTCAGACAAGCAAAAACTAAGAGTTCAACACCACTAAACCAGCCTTATAAAAAATGTTAAAGCATTTTCTTCAAACAGAAAGAGATGGCTCTGACAAGAAATAAGAAAATAAATGAAGGAAAAAATATCTCACCAGTAAAGGTAAACATATAGTAAGTGCAGTGGATCAACCATTTAAATAAGCTAGTGTGAAGGCTAAAAGACAAAATTCGTAAAATCAATTATCACTACAATAAACAGCTAAGGGATAGATATAAAGAAGAAATATATGACACTAAAATGTGAAACATTCTGGGGAGAGGGAGTAAAAAATGTAGAGCTTTTAGAATATGTTGAACATAAATGACTATAAGTTTAAAATGAGGAAATATATTTATATATAACATATATAACATAACATAAACTTATGTTATATATAAATTATGTTATATATAACATAACATAAACTTGGTAACCACCAATCAAAAACTTACAATAGATACACATACAAAAAAAGAGAAAGGAACTAAACATAACCCTAAAGAAAATAATCAAACCACAAGGGAAAAGATTAAAAGAAGAAAAGAACCGAGAAGAAATACAAAAACAACAAGAAAACAAATAACAGAATGATGATAAATACTTTAAAAGTAATCACTTTAAATGTAAATAGACTAAGTGCTCCAATCAAAAGATATAGGGTGGATAAATGGATAAAAAACAAGACCAATCTATATGCTTTCTACAGGGACTCACTTCAGAGCTAAAGACACACGTATGTTGAAAGTAAAGGGATGGAAAAAAATTCCATGAAAATGGAAATGAAAAAAACCTGGGGTAGCAATATTCATATAAGACAAAACAGACTTTTAAAAAAAGTCTATGAGAAAAGACAGAGAAGAAATTATGTTATGATAAAAGGGTCATTATAAGAAGAGGATATAACATTCATAAACATATATGCACATAATATAGAAGCACCTAATATATAAAGCTAACATTAACAGACATAAAGGGATACAATAATAATAGAAAACTTTAATACTCCCTTTACATCAGTGGATAGACCATCCTGCCAGAAAATTAATAAAGAAACAGTGGAGGGGGTTGGAATGAATTGGGAGATTGGGATTGACATATATACACTACTATACATAAAATGGATAACTAATGAGAACCTACTGTATAGCACAGGGAACTCTACTCAGTGCTCTGTGGTGACCTAAATGGGAATAAAGTCCAAAAAAGAAGGGATATATGTATACATATAACTGATTCACTTTGCTGTACAGCAGAAATTAACACAACATTGTAAAGCAACTGTACTCAAATAAAAAGTAATAAAAAAAAGAAACAGGGGCCTTAAAAGACACAGTAGACCAGATGGACTTAATAGATATCTAAGGAATATTGTATCAAAAAATAGCAGAATACATATTCTTTTCCAGTGCACATGGAGCTGTATCCAGGATAGGTCACATGCTAGGCCACAAAACAAGTCTCAATAAATTTAAGAAGTTTGAAATTATATCAACCATTTTTTCCAAACTCAATGACATGAAACTAGAAATCAATTATAGAAAGAAAATTGAAAAACGCCACAAACATGTGAAGATTAAACAACATGCTATTGAAAAATCAATGGATAAATAAAGAAATCAAAGAGAAAATTAAAATACCTTGAGATAGATGAAAATACAAACAAAACTTTCCAAAATCTATGGGACACAGCAAAAGCAGATCTAAGAAGGAAGTTTGTAGTGATACAAGCCTACCACAAGAAACAAGAAAAATCTCAGATAAGCAACCTATCTTTCCATCTAAAGGAATTAGGGGAAAAAAAATCAAAGTTCAAAGTAAGAAGGAAAGAAATAACAGAGATCAGAGCATAAACAAAGTAGAGACAAAAAAAAGAAACTAAGAGTTGGTTTTTGAAAAGAGAAATAAAATTGATAAGCCTCATTAAGACTCATTAAGAAAAAATAGAGGGCCCAAATAAAATTAGAAATGAACAAAGAGAAGTTACAACTGGTATCACAGAAATACATCATACAAGAATACTATGAACAGTTATACTTTAAAAATTGGAAAACCTAGAAGATATGGAGTAACTCCTAGAAAAATACAACTTCCAAGACTGAATCAGGAAGAAATAGAAAATCTGAACAGACTGATTACTAGTATTGAAATTGAATCAGTAATTTTAAAAGCTCCCAACACACAAAAGTTCAGGACCAAATGGCTTTAGCAGGGAATTTACCAAATATTTAGGGAAGAGTTAATACCCAATCTCCTCAAACTATTCCAAAAACTTTAAGAGGTAAGAACACTTCCTAACTCATTCTAGGAGCTCAGCATTAACCTGATCTTAAAACCAGACTAAAACATCACAAAAAAGAAAAGAGAAATCAAGAAAACAATCCCATTTATAATCAAATAAAAATAAAATACTTGGGAGTACATTTAACCAAGGAAGTGAAAGGTATATACTCTGAAAACTATAAAACATTGATGAAGGAAATTTAAGATAATACAAAGAAATAAAAGGATATCCTCTATTTAAGGATTGGAAGAATTAATGTTGTTAAAATGGCCATACTCCCCAAAGCAATCTACAGATTTAATGCAATCCTAAAACATACCCATGACATTTCTCACAGAACTAGAACAAATAATCCTAAAATTTATATGGAACCACAAAAGACACCGAATTGCCAAAGCAGTCTTGAGAGAAAAGAACAAGCTGGAGGTATCACACTCCCTGACTTCAGACTGTACTACAAAACTACAGTAATCAAAACAGTATTGTACTGCCATAAAAACAGACACATAGATCAATGGAACCGAATAGAGAGCCCAGAAATAAACCCATGAACGTATAATCAGTTAACCTATGACAAAGGAGGGAAGAATATACAAGAGAATATACAGGACAGCCTCTTCAAAAAGTGGTGCTGGGAAAACTGTAAAAGAATGAAATTAGAACATTTTTCTCATACTATGTACAAAATTAAATTCTAAATGAATTGAAGACCTAAAGGTAATACCTGAAGCCATATAACTTCTAGAAGAAAACATAGACAATATGGTCTTTGACAGTGGTCTTAGCAGTATTTGTTTGGATCTACCTCCTCAGGCAAGGGAAACAAAGAAAAAATAAACAAATAAGACCTAATCAAACTTAAAACTTTTTCACAGAGAAGAAAACCATCAACAAAACTAAAAAGTAACCTACTGAATGAGAGAAGATATTTGTAAACAATATGTTTGGTAAGTGGTTAATATTCAAAATATACAAAGAACTCATACAACTTAATATCAAAAACAAATCAACCTGATTAAAAATGGACAGAGGACCTGGACGTGAATACTCACTTTTCCAAAGAAGACATACAAATGACCAACAGGCACATGAAAAGATGCTCAACAACTCTAATCATCAGGCAAATTACAAATCATAACCACTATAAGATATCACTTCACACCTCTCAGAATGGCTACCATCAAAAAGACAAGAAATAACAAGTGCTGACAAGGATGTGGAGAAAAGGGAACTCTCATGAACTTTTGGTGAAAGTGTAAATTAGTACAGCCACTATGGAAAACAGCATGGGAGTTTCTCAAAAAAATTAAATGTAGAACTATCATATGATTCAGCAATTCCACTCCTGGTATTTAACTGAAGAAAACAAAAACACAAATTTGAAAGGTCTATGCACTGCTATGTTCATGCAGCATTATTTACAATTGCCAAGATATGGAAGCAATCTAAGTGTCTATCAACAGAAGAACAGATAAAGAAGATGTGAGATACATATACATATATATGTACATACAAATATATGTATACGAGTGTATAATATATATGCACACACACACACACACACACACACACACACACAATGAAATTTTGCCATTTGTGACAACATGGATGGACCTGAAGGGTACTATGCTTAGTGTAATAAGTCAGACAGAATAAGACAAAAACCGTATGTTTTCAATTATCTGTGGAATCTAGAAAATAAAACAATTGAACAAGTATAACAAAATGTAAACAGACTCACAGATACAGAAAAAGAACAAACCAGTTGTTACTAGAGGGGACATGGTGGGGACAGGGTTAAAACAGGTGAAGGCAGGTGCAAACTACTAGGTATAAAAAAAATAAGTTAAAATTAAGTTAAAATAAATTAAATAAGTTAAAATAAATAAGTTACAAGGATTTAATATACGGCACAGGGAATATAATCAATATTTTGTAATAACTTTGTATGGAGTATAATCTATAAAAATATTGAATTACTATGTTGTACACCTGCAACTAACATAATATTTTAAGTCAACTCTACTTCAATTTTAAAAAATCTTACTGCACTTTGGGGCACATAAAAAATATATGCTTTCTCTTTTAGTGACTAGGAACAATAATAGCAAATTTCTCAGCATTTAAAATGTGCCAGGCACTGTGCTTAAGCTCTATATATACTACCTCATTTAATGCTCACAACAACTCCTTAAAGTACAATTGTTCCTATTTTTTCAAATGGGGAAATTGAGACTCAGAGAAGTTAAAGACCAGAGTCAAGGTTGAAACCCAGGTTTGTCTGGCTCCTTAATCTGTAGTCTGATTTGACTATTTGTGTATACTATCTCTCTTTAATTCTAGACATGGTTGCTTAATATTTTTCTCTCTACAGTAAGAAGGCAGAGTAGACAAAAGAAATGGACAGAAGTTCTTAAAAATTTAATTATCAGTATGACCTTCCATGCTATTTCACCCACATACGAAGAAAATATGTGCTCTCAGCTAAAAAGCAGGCACATAAAACAGACACATAAATCACTTATTCTTATTCTCTGTTGTAATGGAATTATCTGGTAGAGAGGAGAAAAAGCAACAGAATTCAAGTATTTGTCTATTGGCATATGCCCAGAAAACAGAATTCATATGAAGAACCAAAGTAAGAATAGTTTTCCATACAACTTATTTTTTTATGTTTTGCTGTTTCTGGATTGTGTTTTTTTTTTTCTCTTTTATCCCTATCTGAGAAGGAGATTGGAAGCTTTGTTGTTAAATACATTGCATGATGAGGTCCCTGTGTTAGTGGATCAGAGTTTTAAAGATTTGAGGATGGCTGAATTAGTTTGTGATAAAGATAAGAAGCAGCAGAATTAGGGAAATACACAACACACTGAATGTCAAGACCCAGAAATTAGTACAGTTTTCTGGATTCATTGTTTTACTTCTCAAGCTGCATTGTGAACCCACCTGTAAAAATTTCATTCTTTGGGAGACAGTCTCAGTATAGTCTTCTGTATTTCCACCAGATGGCAGGACTACCTCTGCTATATATTTGGTGATGGTGAATATTCATTAGCTGGATGAAACAGTGACAGAGTGGTTACAGCATGGTGGATTTGGTACCAAAACAATATTATAATGCAGTATTATAGTGCAACAATATTATAATGACAAATGTAGAGCTCGAACATAATCTAAATCAAAGTTAAAAACAGAATAATAAAATTGCCTTACTTTTTATTGAATTGAGGGTATCAAAAACTCTTGAATATGCCTAATTCTGGAGGATGACATCAACAGCCTTCAGTGAGACTTGTAAGTTGGCAAAATCTTTGTGTCACACAAAACTGTATGGAGATTATATTTCAGACCAGAAAAATAAATAGGGATATGGCATTTCTTCTGAAGAGCTGAAATGTATAAATCACTTTGTCTTATGCCATGGAGGAGTAGTAGGTCTCTCTTCTCTAATTATACTTGTCTCTCATTCAACTGTGGCAGATTGGCTTAGAGGAATTAGATGCTAAGATAGAATCTGAGGTGTAAAATATTTATTAGGGATTAACACTTGTGAAAGATAAGGAGACAAAGTATAATTAGGCAGACTATGAAGTTCTGAACTGTGATTCAGGCTTGGAAAAGCCTTGGCCAATCTGTCCAGGAGCTCTGGAAAAAGAATTGCTTAGATTCATGTTAGATTCAACTGAATAAATTTTGTATCCACTTGTCAGTCAGTCATGTATGTGAACTGCACCAGAATGGCTGAGGAAGACGCTGAAGGAGCTGTGAGGTGGAGACTGTGTGAGTACCTCAAGGGGGCCTTGATATAGGCTGAATGTTTATATCCTCCAAAATTCATATGTTGAAGTTCTAATGCCCCCACTGTGATGGCATTTGGAGGTGGGGCTTTGGGGAGGTAAGTAGGTGTAGACGGCATCATGAGGTTGGGGATCTCACAATGAGATTAGTGACTTGATAAAAGAAAGAGATGAGCAATATCTCTCTCTCTCTCTGACTATGCCATGTGAGAATACAGCAAGAAAGTTGCCATCTGCAAATGGCTCTCAGCAGACACTGAATCTACCAGCACTTTTATCTTGGGCTTCCCAGCCTCCAGAATTATAAGAAATAAATATTTGTTAAGCCACCTAGTCTATGGTAATATATTATAACTGACCAGACCAAGCTGACTAAGACAGGCCTTTGCCTATTATGTCAGATAAACTCAGTTTTGGAATGTCAGAAAAAGTTGCTAAAGGCGCTCACTCCATGTTATTCGGAATCAGTCCTTGTTCAATGCAAGTTTCCTAAAGACTAGTTCTGTCCTATGACCATAACGAATTTTCTGTCATAAAATTACATATTTGAAAAAATGACAAAAACTTACCCAGGCCAACCTATTCATCTTACATATGTGAGAAATGAAGACTAGGTGAGTACTGAAAATTACACAAGTAAGTTAGTAACAGAGCTAGAATTCAGAACTCATTCCAGTGCTTAATCCAGTACTCATTCTAATTTGCCAGTCTGGCAGTACCTATTGCCAGGTATCTCCTATAATCAGCAATATCAATAAGACAATATCAGTAAGATACATTTATAGACTAATGTTAATGTTATCAAACACATGAATTTCTTATTAAATATTTTGTTAATAGTAATTTGACCTCCATCTTTCTCTCACCTAATTTCCCTCACTCACTATACATACTCGTTTTCCATTGCCATAGACTGAATGTTTGTGTCTCCTCAAAATTCACACATTATATCCTAACCCTCAATTTTCTGGTATTTGGATGTGGGGACTTTGGGAGGTGATTGTCATATGGGTGTAGCCCTCATGAGTGCCCTTATAAAAGAGACCCTAGGGAGCTCCATGCCTCTTCCACCACGTGAGGACAGAGTGAGAAGATGGCCATCTATGAATACGAAGCAGTCCCTCACTGGACACTGAATCTGCTGGCCCCTTGATCAGGGGCTTCCCAGCCTCCAGAACTGTGAGAAATAGATGTTTATTGTTTAAGCTAAGCAGTCTATGGTGTTTTGGTATGACAGATCTAATGGACTAAAACATCCACAATTGTCCATTCTCTCAGCAGTTGATGATTCCATCTGGAAATCCACCCTACCCCCATTTTCTAGCTGCTGATATTTTTCTATCAAGGACAAGTTCAATTGCTGTCTCCATTCTATTTGGTTGCATTTTTCTTCACTTTGTGAGGAATGAAGTATCAGCTGATGCAAATGTCTTCCTGATTGGAAGCAAACTGAGAGTAGATTTAATGGAACTGTGCATGTGTACCATTAGCCTTTGAGGAAAATGAGAGAAAAATGGGAGTAAGAGAGAACATAGGAAGGTGGATAGCAAGGGAAAATTTTGAGTTGTACCTCAAGCTTATCCTGATGATAGGAATCAATTCTTACATAAAATAGTAGGTTATTATGTTATACATTATACCTGTATTATTACACTTTAATCATTGTAGCCACCAGGTGATATGGGGCACTATTGTCTCATGTAACAGATGGGAGAACAGAGTCTAGGACAGATTAAATAGTTTAAGCAAGGTCAAACAGAACATTTTTTCCTTCCTTCCTTCCTTCTTTCCTTCCTTTACTTCTTTTTCCTTTCCTTCTATTTATTAATTTTATCTTTTAACACATATTCATTGCTTATTATATGTCAAACACTCCAGTGTATGTGTGACCTGCATTGAACTGTGATGTGAGAGAGAAATAAACTTTTATTTCTTAAGCTACAGAGATTTGGTTGTGGTTGTTTTGTTTTGTCTTGTTTTTATAAGTTTACCCTGACCAGTACAAAAGTATTGGTCAGAGTCTGTCCTTGTGTCTTAATATATAAAAAATATATATATATAAGAATTGGTTTTCTTCTATACAAAAACCACGTTTGAAATTGTATGATTATGGTGATGAGAATGTGTGACAGTTTACTGTATGGTGATGGGAATGTGTGACAATTCATTGCAGTACTCACACACTAGTTCTGCACATTTCCTATATGTTTACATATATTATTAGGTTAGTTTATTTCTTTATTTTAATTTGATATGTTTATTTTATATGTACTACACACAGTGCTTTGTTGTTGTCATTTGCAATCATTTTTCTTTTTCTATTTGTACTTTTTTGTTTTAGTCTGGGAGTCTCTTAGTCTGGTAGTCTATTTGATCTCTCCTAAAATGTTTCTTTGATCTTTCTAATTTTTTAGAATTCTTACTTACAGGTTAACCATTTTTATCCTTCTTACAACTTTTAAACTTTAAGTAAATGTTCCATAATTCATTCAATTTATGCTTGAATGTGTAAACACTCTGAAGCTCAAATTTTTATAAGTTCTTTAGTGTAGTGTATTAAGTTGAAAATCAGTGATGCATGGTTAACATTATATGCTTAGGACATTCAAAAATTGATTTAAAAATATTAAGCCAATGCATTCTCAGAAATATATTCAATTTATTTTTAACCTGAGAATGTCAGCATTTATAAATTTTATGACTGTGCTTCACATTATCATAGGTTAATTTTTTTATTGGTATGAGTGACCATTTGAAAACTCACTGAGCTGTCTTGAGAAAATATAGGATTTTGATTTTTTAGGTAATTCTTATTATATTTTTTAAAAAGTAAAAACACTGGAAACTATACTTAATACTACTTACTTTCTATTCTTAATAAGGCAGAAGAATAAAAGACTTACTTATTTGTTGGAAGAATAATTGTCAGAGGAGAAAATTTTGAAAGTGAACTTCACTGACCCAATTCATTAATTCAGTCATTGAATAAACCTGTATTGAGGCCTAGCTCTGTAATAAGCACTGGCAATACAAAGATCGATAACATGTGAGTCCAGGCCTCAAATCACTGGATGAAGTCAGTGAGAGGAAGATATGCAAACAAGCAATTACAATTCAATAATGTCTCTAATAGAGCAAGTACAAAGTGCCTTGTACAAAAAATAAACATTTGATCCATCTTGGGAAAAACAGGATGCTCCATAGATTATGGGTTGATCATGAGAAGACTAACAAGAATTTCACTGAGAGATAAGGGCAGCCAGTACTGGTAAGGTAGTATGAACCCAAGTCAGGGGCATGCCCCACCCACTAACACCCCTGCAGTAGTCAGACACCAGGAGGCCTTGCAACAAGCCATGCTGGAGGACTACCTACTCCACCCACCAACATGCCTGCAGCAATAGCATGCCACTGGGACACAGAGCTAGCTACAGTGGGGCCCTGTGATGCCCAACAGTGCAACCAGCAACTGCACAAGGCAGGGCCTCACAGCCAGCCCTACTGGGGGCCAGCTCTGCCTACTAACACATCTGCAGTAGTCAGTCATGTCATAAGAAAAGTGCATGCAGCCCATACAGGGGAGACAACAGGAGCATATAGTTCTGGTTGTCAGGAGGGAGTATGCTGCTGGACCCCATAGGACATTTCTTATATAAGGCCACTTCTCCAAGATCAGGAGATGATTAAGGCCCTACTTAACATAAACAAACACAATTAAGCAAAATGAGAACACAGAGAAATATGTTCCAAATGAAGAAGAAAGACAAAAAACTCAGAAAAAGAATTAACTACTCAGTAAAAAGTTCAAGGTAATAATCAAAAAGATGATCAACTAACTTGGTTGAAGAATGGATGAATACGTAATAAAGAGCTTAACAAAGAGTTAAAAAATATTAAGAAGAACCAAGCAAAGCTGAAGAATATAATAACTGAAATAAAAAATACAAAAGAAGGGCTTCCCTGGTGGCGCAGTGGTTGCGCGTCCGCCTGCCGATGCAGGGGAACCGGGTTCACGCCCCGGTCTGGGAGGATCCCACATGCCGCGGAG
>NC_041219.1:99481115-99485783 GCF_002837175.3 Physeter macrocephalus
CCGCTGGGCCTGCGCGCCCGGAGCCTGTGCCCCGCAACGGGAGAGGCCACAGCAGAGGGAGGCCTGCATACCACAAAAAAAAAAAAAAAAAATACAAAAGAAGAAATCAAAAGTAGATTAGATGATACATAGAAATGATACATAGTAAACTGGAAGACAGAATAGTGTAAATCACACAAGCTGAACAGAATAAAAGAAAAAGGAATTTTTAAAAATGAGGTTAGGTTAAGGGACTTCTGGGAGAACATCAAGCATACTAACATTCACATTATAAGGGTCCCAGAAAGAGAACAGAGAGAGAAAGTGGCAGAGAAATAATTTGAAGAAACAAAAGCTGAAAATTTCCCTAACCTGGAGAAGGAAACAAACCTGCAGGTCTAGGAAGCACAGAGAGTGCCCAGAAAGATGAATTGAAACAGGTCCACACCAAGACACATTATAGTTAAAATGTCAAAAATTAAACATAAAGAGAGAATCTTAAAAGCAGCAAGACAAAAGCAAGTAGTTCTGTCTAAGGAAACTTCCATAAGACTATTAGCTGACTTTTCAGCATAAATTTTGCAGGTCTGAAGGGAGTGGCATGGTATATTCAAAGTGCTGAAAGGAAGAAAACTACAAGCAGAAATATTCTTCCCAAAAAAGTTAACTATAATTCAGAATTGAAGGAGAGATGAAGTGTTTCACAGACAAACAAAAGTCAAAAGAATTTGTCATCACTAAACCAGCCTTACAAGAAGTGTTAAAGGGACTTCTCTAAGTGGAAAAGAAAAGACCAAAACTAGAAATAAGAAAATTACAAAAGAAAATATTTTGGGTAAAGGCAAACATATAGTAAAGGTAATGGATCAACCGCTTCTAAAGTTAGTAGGAATGTTAAAAGATAAAAGTAGTAAAATCATCATATATATAAAATAAGTAGTTAAAAGATACATGAAATAAAAAGATGTAAAATATGATGTGCTGGGCTGCACCCTGCAGGCCTCCAAGGCCTGTACAAACCCAACTTTAAGACGTAGAAAGAGCTCAGAGTCAGCAACAGAGAAATCAATGACTTAATGGATGGGGGGGGGAACTTACACATTTAAAGGAAAGTCCTGGAGCGCCCCCCACCATGTGCGGTGGACAGTGGGGCAGGACATGGTGGCAGCCTTTACTCCCGAGGGGAATTGACATCAGGTTGGCTCCTTGGTTACCAGGTAAACTAGCAGAGTGGCACACCACTCACTGCCCCTTTGATAAGGAGTGGGGGCAAGTATGTAGGAAGGTCAGTCATGTGAGTAGGATATAGGTGAAACAGGCACTAGTTGAGCAGGGGATGTACAGAAAGTAAGAAAACAGCCATCTTGAGTGGCCTGACCATACATGATGGTGAACACATAAAATGTGTTAGGGTGAGTAAAAATGTAAGGCTTTTAAAATGCATTCTAACTTAAGAGATTATCAACCTAAAATAAATGCCTACATACATACGTTGTTATATATGAACTTCATGGTAACCACAAACTGAAAACCCATAATAGATACACAAAAATTAAAGAGAAAGAAATCTAAATATCACACTAGAGATAGCCTTCAAGTCACAAGGTACGAGAAAAAGAGGAACAGAGAAGAACTAAAGAAAGGAACAGAGAAGAACTAAAAAAACAACCCCGAAACAATTAATAAAAATGCTAAGTACATGTCTATCAATAATTACCTTAAATGTAAATGGACTAAATGCTCCAATAAAAGATATAGGGTGGAGGGTGACGGGATGTGAAAGGAACTCAACTTGATGTTGGATTTGAAAATGGAAGAGAGGGTCTATGAGAAAAAGAATGTCAGCAGTCTCCAGAAACTGTAAAAGGCAAGGAAACACATTCTTCCCTACAGCCTCTAGAAAGAAATGAAGCCTTGTCAACATCTTGATTTTAGATTAATTAAACCTGTGTTGGGCACCTGGCATACAGAACTGTAAGGTGGAGAGTTTTCCTATTACACTTATTTAGTTGGGACACCATTGCAGAAAGTTTACTGGAAACCTCCTTATACAGTTCTGTCACGGACTCTGGAGCTAAATTCCTCAGGCTCAGATGCTGATCCTCACTTGGTTTTGTGATTTTGTGACCGAGAAAGATGAAGATCAGTCAAAATAGTGGAGTAGAAAGACACTGAGCTCAATTCCTCTCACAAGCACACCAAAACCACCACAACTATTTTCAGAATGACCATCAATGAAAAAGACCAGAACCTACCAGGAAATATCTTCTACAACTTCAGACATAAAGAAGGAACCAAAACAAGATGGGTAGGAGGAGTGGTTTTGTGATATAATTAAGTCCCATACCACTGGGTGGGTGACCCACAAAATGGAGAATAAATATATTGCAGACATTCTCCCATAGGAGTGAGAGTTCTGAGCATCCCTTCAAGCTCCGCAGCTGGGGGGCTGTCCTGCAATTGGAAAATGAGGCCTGAGAGCATTTGGCTTTGAAGGGTAGTGGGGATTAATTTCAGGAGTCCAAAGGACTGAGAGAAATAGACTTCAGTCTTTTTTTTTTAACATCTTTATTGGAGTATAATTGCTTTACAATGGTGTGTTACTCTCTGCTTTATAACAAAGTGAATCAGTTATACATATACACATGTTCCCATATCTCTTCCCTCTTGCATCTCCCTCCCACCCACCCTCACTGTCCCACCCCTCTAGGTGGTCACAAAGCAACGAGCTGATCTCCCTGTGCTATGCAGCTGCTTCCCACTAGCTATCTATTCTATGTTTGGTAGTGTATATATGTCCATGCCACTCTCTCACTTTGTCACAGCCTACCCTTCCACCTCCCCACATCCTCAAGTCCATTCTCTAGTAGGTCTGTGTCTCCATTCCCGTCTTAACCCTAGGTTCATCATGACCTTTTTTTTTTTCTTAGATTCCATATATATGTGTTAGATACGGTATTTGTTTTTCTCTTTCTGACTTATTTCACTCTGTATGACAGACTCTAGGTCCATCCAGCTCACTAAAAATATCTCAATTTCGTTTCTTTTTATGGCTGAGTAATATTCCATTGTATATATATGCCACATATTCTTTATCCATTCATCTGAATATGGACACTTGGGTTGCTTCCATCTCCTGGCTATTGTAAATGCAGCTGCAATGAACATTTTGGTACATGACTCTTTTTGAATTATGGTTTTCTCAGGGTATATGCCCAGTAGGGGAATTGCTGGGTCATATAGTAGTTCTATTTGTAGTTTTTATGTGTATGGTATGCGGGCCTCCCTCTGCTGTGGCCTCTCCCGTTGCGGAGCACAGGCCCCAGACACACAGGCCCAGCGGCCATGGCCCACAGGCCCAGCCGCTCCGCGGCATGTGGGATCCCCCCAGACCGGGGCGCGAACCCGGTTCCCCTGCATTGGCAGGCTGACGCGCAACCACTGCGCCACCAGGGAACCCCTTTATTTGTAGTTTTTAAAGCAACCTCCATACTGTTCTCCATAGTGGCTGTATCAATTTACATTCCCACCAGCAGTGTAAGAGTGTTCCCTTTTCTCCACAACCTCTCCAGCATTTATTGTTTCTACATTTTTTGATGATGGCCATTCTGACTGGTATGAGATGATATCTCATTGTAGTTTTGATTTGCAATTCTCTAATGATTAATGATGTTGAGCATTCTTTCATGAGTTTGTTGGCAATCTGTGTAACTTCTTTGGAGAAATGTCTATTTAGGTTTTTGGCCCATTTTTGGATTAGGTTTTTTGGTTTTTTGTTATTGAGCTGCATGAGCTGCTTGTAAATTTTGGAGATTAATCCTTTGTCAGTTGCTTCATTTGCAAATATTTTCTCCCATTCTGAGGGTTGTCTTTTGGTTTTGTTTATGCCTATGTTTTCCTCTAAGAGTTTGATAGTGTCTGGCCTTACATTTAGGTCTTTAACCCATTTTGAGTTTATTTTTATGTATGGTGTTAAGGAATGTTCTAATTTCATAATTTTACATGTACCTGTCCAGTTTTCTCAGCACTACTTATTGAAGAGGATGTCTTTTCTCCACTGTATATTCTTGACTCCTTTATCAAAGATAAGGTGACCATATGTGTGGGGACTTATCTCTGGGCTTTCTATCCTGTTCCATTGATCTATATTTCTGTTTTTGTGCCAGTACCATACTGCCTTGATTACTGTTGCTTTGTAGAATAGTCTGAAGTGAGGGAGCCCGATTCCTCCAGCTCCATTTTTCACTCTCAAGATTGCTTTGGCTATTCGGGGTCTTTTGTGTTTCCATACAAATTGTGAAATTTTTTGTTCTACTTCTGTGAAAAATGCCAGTGGTAGTTTAATAGGGATTGCAATGAATCTGTAGATTGTTTTGGGTAGTAGAGTCATGTTCACAATGTTGATTCTTCCAATCCAAGAACATGGTATATCTCGCCATCTATTTGAATAATCTTTAATTTCTTTCATCAGTGTCTTATAATTTTCTGCATACAGTTCTTTGTCTCCTTAGGTAGGTTTATTCCTAGATATTTTATACTTTTTGTTGCAATGGTAAATGGGAGTGTTTTCTTAATTTCACTTTCAGATTTTTCATCATTAGTGTAAAGGAATGCAAGAAAATTCTGTGCATTAATTTTTTATCCTGCTACTTTACCAAATTCATTGATTAGTTCTAGTAGTTTTCTGGT
>NC_041219.1:99486918-99518805 GCF_002837175.3 Physeter macrocephalus
GAGTCTTCTCCCTTTTTTTCTTGATGAGTCTGGTTAATGGTTTATCAATTTTATTTATCTTCGCAAAGAACCAGCTTTTAGTTTTATTGATCTTTGCTATCATTTCCTTCATTTCTTTTTCATTTGTTTCTGATCTGATCTTTATTTCTTTCTGCTAAATTTGGTTTTTTTTTGTTCTTCTTTCTCTAATTTCTTTAGGTGCAAGGTTAGGTGGTTTATTTGGAATGTTTCCTGTTTCTTAAAGTAGGATTGTATTGCTATAAACTTCCCTCTTAGAAGTGCTTTTGCTGCATCCCATAGGTTTTGGGTCATCGGGGCTCCATTGTCATTTGTTTCTAGGTGTTTGTTGATTTCCTCTTTGATTTCTTCAGTGGTCACTTGGTTATTAAGTACTGTAATCTTTTGCCTCCATGTGTTTGTATCTTTTCCTGTAATTGATATCTAGTCTCATAGTCTTGTTGTCAGAAAAGATACTTGATACGATTTCAATTTTCTTAAATTTACCAAGGCTTGATTTGTGACCCAAGATATGATCTATCCTGGAGAATATTCCATGAGCACTTGAGAAAATGTGTATTCTGTTGTTTTTGGATGGAATGTCCTAAATATATCAATTAAATCTATCTTGTTTTATGTATCATTTAAAGCTTGTGTTTCATTATTTATTTTCATTTTGGATGATGTGTCCATTGGTGAAAGTAGGGTGTTACCAAGTTCTCTACTATGATTGTGTAACTGTCGATTTCCCCTTTATGGCTGTTAGTATTTGCCTTATATATTGAGGTGCTCCTATGTTGGGTGCATAAATATTTACAATTGTTATATCTTCTTCTTGGATGGACCCCTTGATCCTTTATGTAGTGTCCTTCTTTGTCTCTTGTAATAGTCTTTATTTTAAAGTCTATTTTGTCTGATATGGGAATTGCTACTCCAGCTTTCTTTTGATTTCCATTTGCATGGAATATCTTTCTCCATTCCCTCACTTTCAGTCTGTATGAGTCTCTAGGTCCGAAGTGGGTCTCTGCTTTCCATTTGCATGGAATATCTTTTTCCATCCCCTCGCTTTCAGTCTGTATGTGTCCCTAGGTCTGAAGTGGGTCTCTTGTAGACAGCATATATATGGGTCTTGTTTTTGTATCCATTCAGCCAGATTGTGTCTTTTGGTGGGAACATTTAATCCATTTACATTTGAGGTAATTATCGATATGTATGTTCCTATTCCCATTTTCTTAATTCTTTTGTGTTTTTTATTGTTGGTGTTTTACTTCTCTTGTGTTTCTTGCCTAGGGAAGTTCCTTTAGCATTTGTTGTAAAGCTGGTTTGGTGGTGCTGAACTCTCTCAGCTTTTGCTTGTCTGTAAAGGTTTTAATTTCTCCATCAAATCTGAATGAGATCCTTGCTGGGTAGAGTAATGTTGGTTGTAGGTTTTTGTCCTTCATCACTTTAAATATGTTCTGCCACTCCCTTCTGGCTTGCAGAGTTTCTGCTGAAAGGTTATCTGTTAACCTTATGGGGAGTCCTTTGTGTGTTATTTGTTGTTTTCCCTTGCTGTTTTTAATATATTTTATTTGTATTTAATTTTTGACAGTTGGATTAATATGTGTCTTGACGTGTTTCTCCTTGGATTTATCCTGTATGGGACTCTCTGTGCTTCCTAGACTTGAATAACTATTTCCTCTCCAATTTAGGGAAGTTTTCAGCTATAATATTTTCAAATATTTTCTCAGTCCCTTTCTTTTTCTCTTCTTCTTCTGAGACCCCTGTAATTCGAATGTTGGTGCATTTAATGTTGTCCCAGAGGTCTCTGAGACTGTCCACAGTTCTTTTCATTCTTTTTTCATTTTTCTGCTCTGCAGTATTTATTTCCACTATTTTATCTTCCAGGTCACTTATCCATTCCTCTGCCTCAGTTATTCTGCTATTGTTCCCGTCTAGAGTATTTTTAATTTCATTTATTGTGTTGTTCATCATTGTTTGTTTCCTCCTTAGTTCTTCTAGGTCCTTGTTAAATGTTTCTTGCATTTTCTCTATTCTATTTCCACGTTTTTGGATCATCTTTACTATCATTATTCTGAATTCTTTCTCAGGTAGACTGCCTATTTCCTCTTCATTTGTTAGGTCAGGTGGGTCTTTTTCTTGCTCCTTCATCTGCTGTGTGTTTTTCTGTCTTCTCATTTTGCTTATCTTATTGTGTTTGGGGTCTCCTTTTTGCAGGCTGCAGGTTCATAGTTCCCGTTGTTTTTGGTGTCTGTCCCCAGTGGCTAAAGTTGGTTCAGTGGGTTTTGTAGGCTTCCTGGTGGAGGGGACTAGTGCCTATATTCTGGTTGATGAGGCTGGATCTTGTCTTTCTGGTGAGCAGGTCCACGTCTGGTGGTGTGTTTTGGGGTGTCTGTGTTCTTATTATGATTTTAGGTAGCCTCTCTGCTAATGGGTGTGGTTGTTTACCTGTCTTGCTAGTTGTTTGACATAGGGTGTCCTGCACTGTTTCTTGCTGGTCATTGAGTGATCCTGGGTGTCGGTGTTGAGATGGAGGTCTCTGGGAGATTTTCGTCATTTGATATTACGTGGAGCTGGGTCGTCTCTTGTGGACCAGTGTCCTGAAGTTGGCTCTCCCACTTCAGAAGCACAGCACTGACTCCTGGTTGTAGCATCAAGAGACTTTCATCCACATGGCTCAGAATATAAGGGAGGAAACATAGAAAGAAAGAATGAAAGAAAGAGGATAAAATAAAATAAAATAAATTATTAAAATAATTAATAAGAAAAAAAATTTTAATTAAAAAAACAAACAAAAAAACGGACGGACATAACCCTAGGACAAATGGTGAAAGCAAAGCTATACATATGAAATCTCACACAGAAGCATACACATACACACTCACAAAAAGAGGAAAAGGGGAAAAAATAATATATCTTGCTCTCAAAGTCCACCTCCTCAATTTGGGATGATTCATTGTCTATTCAGGTTTTCCACCGATGCAGGGTACATCAAGTTGATTGTGGAGATTTAATCCACTGCTCCTGAGGCTGCTGGGAGAAATTTCCCTTTCTCTTCTTTGTTTGCACTGGTCCAGGGGTTCAGCTTTGGATTTGGCCCCGCCTCTGTGTGTACTTCGCTGGAGGGCATCTGTTCTTCGCTCAGAGAGGATGGGGTTAAAGGAACAGCTGATTCGGGGGCTCTGGCTCACTCAGGCTGGGGGAAGGGAGGAGCATGGAGTGCAGGGTGAGCCTGTGGCTGCAGAGGCCAGCGTGACATTGTACCAGCCTGAGCCATGCCGTGCGTTCTCCTGGGGAAGTTGTCAATGGATCACGGGACCCTGGCAGTGGTGGGCTGCACAGTCTCCCTGGAGGGGAGGTGTGGACTGTGACCTGTGCTCGCACACAGGCTTCTGGGTGGCTGCAGCAGCAGCCTTAGCGTCTCATGCCTGTCTCTGGGGTCCGTGCTGATATCCGTGGCTCTCGCCCATCTCTGGAGCTCCTTTAACAGTGCTCTTAATCTCCTCTCCTTGCGCCCCAGGAATCAAAGAGGGAAGAAAAAGTCTCTTGCCTCTTCGGCAGCTCCAGACTTTTTCCCGGACTCCCTCCCGGCTAGCCGTGATGCACTAACACCTTCAGGCTGTGTTTGCACCACCAGTCCTCTCCCTGCAATCCGAGACAGACTGAAGCCCAAGCCTCAGCTCCCAGTCCCCGCCTGTCCTGGCGGGTGAGCAGACAAGCCTCTCGGGCTGGTGAGTGCTGGTCAGCACCGATCCTCTGTACGGGAATCTCTCCGCTTTTCCCTCTGAACCCCTGTTGCAGCCCTCTCCTCCATGTCTCTGAAGCTTCCCCCCTCCTCCACCTGCAGTCTCTGCCCACGAAGGGGCTTCTATTGTGTGGAAAAGTTTCCTCCTTCACAGCTGCCTCCCACTGGTGCAGTTCCCTTCCTTATTCTTTTGTCTCTGTTTATTCTTTTTTCTTTTGCCCTACCCAGGTACATGGGGAGTTTTGTGCCTTTTGGGAGGTCTGAGGTCTTCTGCCAGCATTCAGTGGGTGTTCTGTAGGAGTTGTTCCACGTATAGATGTGTTTCTGATGTATCTGTGGGGAGGAAGGTGATATCCGCGTCTTACTCTTCCGCCATCTTCTCCGCACCCCCGGACTTCATTCTTAAAGGGCACACACATAATATTACAATCTCCAGGACCCAGGGCAAAAGCAGTAATTTAATAGGAGCCTGAGCCAGAATTACCTGCTAGTTTTAGGCAGTGTGTGGCTGCATCTCAGCCTAGGGACATAGACTGTGGTAGCAACCATTCTTGAGAGCTTCTTCTACTGCATGGACACTGGTGCTGGTGGGTGTCATTGTGGAACCCTCCCTCTAGCTCAAGGGCTAAGACCTGGCCCTGCCTAAAAGCCTGTAGGCCACAGCCCTGGGATGCCTCAAGCCAAAAAACTAAATGCTGTTGGGGGGGGCGCATAGGACCACCCACTAGAAGAAAGGCTACCTAAAGACTTCCTGAGACCACAGTTGCCTCTGCACATGCCCCTAGACACAACATTACATACCAGAAGGCCCGAACTCAGCTGTACCTCCCAGTGGACAGGCACTGGCCCTGCCCTCCAGGAAGTCTTCTCTAGCCTCTGGACCAAGCTTACCCACCTTACCCACCAGGTGACAGAAATCAGATGCAAGAGAACCACAATTCTGCAACCTATGTACCCATACTGCCCACAACAGGCCAGATCCTGCCCTGGGACTAGTTGGGCCCCAGTTCTGCACAACTGCAGGCTGAAATAAGCTTTGGGACACCCTGAACCCTATACCCAACTGTGTCAGTAACTAGGCATCTCCCACCAGTGATCAGACTATAACTCTGGTGTCCCTCCAGAACCTGGCTCTGCCTGCTAATAGTCCAGCACTAGCCACAAGATATGGCTTTTCCCATAAGTGGATGGGCAATTTCCATGGAATCTTCTGACTCAGCCCACCAGTGAGCCAGCACTAGCCCTGAAGCTCCTTGCAGTACTGGAGTCAGTTGCCTCATGATTGGCCCCTATCAACCAGCAGTTGGCAGCCTCCACACAAGGCAGGGTCAGAGCAGGGACCAAAAAAGTCTACCAGACCACCCACATAGTCAGCCCAAACAACAGAAAGTCCCATGCAGCACTTATAGGGGGAAACCCAGAGCATATAGTTTGGGTGATGTGAGGGAAGTGCACTGTTAGGACAATTAAGGTGTGTCCTTCAGAAGACCAATTCTTCATGGTTGGGAAACATAACTAACCTACCAGATACATAAAAATATAAACAGCAACTTAGGCAAAATGAGGAAGCAGAAGAACATATCCAAGAAGAAGGAATAAGATAAGACACCAGAAGAAGAACTAAGTGAAGTGGAGAGAGGCAATCTACCTGAGAAAGATTTCAGGGTAATGATCATAAAGATGGTCAAAGAATTTAGGAGAAAAATGAATGCACAGAATGAGAAGTTAAAGGTTTTTAACAGGGTTAGAAAATATAAAGAACAACCAATCAGAGATGAAGAATAAAAACTGCAATGAAAAATACACTAGAAGGAATCAATAGTAGAGTAAAAGATACAGAGGGACAGATCAGAGAGCTGGAAGACAGAGTAGTGGAAATCCCTGATGCTAAACAGAAAAAAGAATGAAAAGAAATGAAGACAGTTTAAGACAACATCAAGAACACTAATATTCACATTTATAGGGGTCCCAGAAGCAGAAAAGAAAAAGAAAGTGTTGAGAAAATACTTGAAGACATAATAGCTGAATAATTCCCTAAACTTGGAAAGGAAAGAGTCACCCAAATCCAGGAAGTGCAGAGAGTCCCATACAGGATGAACTCAAAGAGGAACACACCAAGGCACATTGTATTTAAAATGAAAAAAATTGGAGATAAAAAGCAAATATTAAAAGCAAAAAATAAACCCCAAAAACAAAATACAAGGGAAATCCCATAAGGCTATCAGCTGATTTTTCAACAGAAACTGTGCAGGCAGGAGGGATTAGCAATGATATATTTAAAGTGATGAAAGGGGAAAACCTACAACCAAGAATACGTTACCCAGCAAGGCTCTTGTTCCAATTTTATGGGGAGATCAAAAGCTTTACAGAGAAACAAAAGCTAAAAGAGTTTAGCACCACCAAGCCAGTTTACAGCAAATGTAAAAGGAACTTCTCTAGGTGAAAAAGAAACAAGAAAATTACAAAATGAAAAAGCTCATTGGTAAAGACAAACATACAGTAAAGGTAGGAAGTCATCCATGCAAAAAGCTAATAGCTTAAAGGACAAAAGTAGTAAAGTTATGTAGATCCACAATAAGCAGTTATGGGATACCCCAAACAATGAAATGTAAAATATGATATCAAAAACAGTAATCGTGAGGGAAGGAGAGTATACATGCAGGCTTTTAAAATCCATTCGAAATTAAGATATCAGCAACTTAAAACAATCATGTATATATAGAGATAACTATATAAAAACCTCATGGAAACCACAAACCAAAAATCCATAATAGACACACATGCATGCACACACACACACACACACACACACAAACAAAGGACTCCAAACATAACACTGAAGACAGTAATCAAATCACAAGAGAAAAGGACAAAAGAAGAAAGGGGAAAAAAGACCTATAAAAACAACACATAACAATTAACAAAATGGCAATAAGAACATACATATCAAAAATAAATAAATAAATAAAACAACTACAAGAAAAAAATGCAAAAACATAAAAAGAAGTTAAGCAATATGCAACTAAACAACAAATGGTTCACTGAAAAAATCAAAGAGGAAATCAATTAATACCTAGAGACATGAAAATGAAAACATTACACCCAAAACTTATGAGATGTAGAAAAGCAATTCTAAAAGGAAAGTTTATAGTGATACAAACTGACCTCAGGAAACAAGAATAATCTCAAATAAACAACCTAACCTTACATCTAAAGAAACTAGAAAAAGAAGAACAAACAAAACCAAAGTTATGAGGAGGAAAGAAATTATAAAGATCAGAGCAGAAATAAATGAAATAGAGACTAAAAAATAATAGAAAAGATCAGTGGAACTAAAAGAAGATTCTTTGAAAAGATAAATCAAATTGATAAACCTTTAGCTGACTCATCAAGAAAAAAAAGGGAGAGGGTCCAAATCAATAAAATCTGAAATGAAAAAGAAGTTAACTGACAACAAAGAAACATAAAGGATCATAAGAGACTACTATGAAAAACTCTGTCAATAAAATGGACAACCTAGAGGAAATGGAGAAATTCTTAGAAATGTACAACCTCCTGAGTTTGAACCAGGAATCTGATTCATTACTGGTAATTGGACTGTTCATGTTAACAGACCAATTATCAGTAATAAAATTGAATCACTAATTTAAAACTCCCAACAAACAAAAGTCCAGGACCCGATGGCTTCACAGGCAAATTCTACCAAACATTTAGAGAGGAGTTAACAACTATCTTTCTTAAATTATTGCAAGAAATTTCAGGGAAGGAACACTTCCAAACTCATTCTATGAGGTCAGCATCATCCTGACACCAAAGCCAGATAAAGATATCATTAAAAAAGAAAATTACAGGTCAATATCACAGATGAATATAGATGCAAAAATCCTCAACAAAATATTAGCAAACCAAATCCAACAATACATAAAAATGATTTTACACCATGATGAAGTGGGAATTATCCCAGGGATCTGAGGATTTTTCAATATCCACAAATCAATGTGATACATCACATTAACAAATTGAAGAATAAAAATCTAACAGTCATCTCAAAAGATGTAGAAAAAGCTTATGATAAAATTCCACATCCATTTATGATAAAAAAAAAATCCTCTTCAGAAAGTATGAATAAAGGGAACATACCTCAACATAAAAAAGGCCATACAAAGGGCAAAAACAAAGCTAACATCATAATGAATGATGAAAAGCTGAAACTAGTTCCTCTAAGATCAAGAAAAAGACAAGGATGCTCACCCTCACCACTTTTACTCAAAATAATGTTGGAAGTCTTAGCCACAGCAATCAGACAAGAAAAAGAAATAAATGAAATCCAAATTGGAAGAGAAGTAAAACTGTTACTGTTTACAGATGGCATGATACTATACATAGAAAATTCTAAAGACAGCACCAGAAAACTACTAGAACTTATCAATGAATCCAGTAAAGTTGCAGTATACAAAATTAATATTCTTTTGAATCTGTTGCATTTCTATACACTAACAATGAAAGATCAGAAAGAGAAATTAAAGAAACAATCCCATTTAAAATTGCATCCAGAAGAACAAAATACCTAGAAATAAATCTACCTAGGGAGGTAAAAGACCCGTACTCAGAAAACTATAAGACACTGACGGAAAAAAATTGAAGACAACACAAACAGATGGAAAGATGTACCGTGTTCTTTCATTGGATGAATTAATATTGTTAAAATGACCATACTACCCAAGGCAATATACAAATTCAATGCAATGCCTACCAAATTACCAATGGCATTTTTCATAGAGCTAGAACAAAAAATTTAAAAATTTTTATGGAAGCACAAAGACCACAGACAGCCAAAGCAATCTTGCAAAAGAAAAATGGAGCTGGAGGAATCAGGTTCCCTGACTTCAGACTATACTATAAAGCTAAAGTAATCAAAACAGTATGAAATACAGTACCAAAAACAGACACATAGATGAATGGAACAGAATAGAGCCCAGAAATAAACCCATGTGCTTATGATCAATTGATCTATGACAAAGGAGCCAAGAATATACAATGGAGAAAAGAGAGTCTCTTCAATAAGTGGTGCTAGAAAAACTGGAAAGGTACATGGAAAAGAATGAAATTAGAACAGTTTCTAACACAGTATACAAAAATAAATTCAAAATGGATTAAAGATCTGAATATAAGACCAGATACCATAAAATTCCTAGAGGAAAATACAGGCAGTACACTCTCTGACATAAATCACAGCAATATTTTTTGGATCCATCTCCTAAAACAAAGGAAATAAAAACAAAAATAAACAAATGGAACCAAATTAAACATGAAAGCCTTTGCACAGCAAAGGTAACCATAGACAAAACAAAAAGACAACCTATGGAATGGGAGAAAATATTTGCAAATTATATGACTGATAAGGAGTTTATATCCAACATATATATAACAACACATACAACTCAACATCAGAAAAACAAACAACCCAATTTAAAAATGGGTAGAAAAACTGGAGATACATTTTTCCAAAGAGGAAATGCAAGTGGCCAATGTACACATGAATAGATGCCCAACATTGTTAATCATGATGGAAATGCAAGTCAAAACTACAATGAGATATCACCTCACATCTTTCAGAATATCTGTCATCAAAAAGAAAACAAATAATAAATATTGGCAAGAATGTGGCAAAAAGGGAATTCTCATACACTGTTGGTGGGAATGTAAATTGGTGCAGCTACTGTGGAAAATAGTATGGAAGTTTCTCCAAAGCAAAAATAGGAACATATTACCCAGAATTTCTACCCTTGGTATATATCAGAAAAAAAAAAATCAAAACCAAAAAACACCTCATTTGAAAAGATACATGCACCCCAATATTCATAGCAACACTATGTACAAATGCCAAGATATGGAAGCAACCTAAGTGTCCTCAACAGATGAATGGGTAAAGAAATGTGTTATATGTGTACTTACATACAATGGAATATATATAATGGAACAATACTCAGCCATAAAAAATAACACAATTTTGCCATTTGCAAAAACAAATGGACTTGGAAAGTATTGTACTGAGTGAAATAATCCAGACAGAGAAAGACAAATACTGTATGATATAATATATATGTGTAATCTAAGAAATAAAACAAACTAGTGAATAAAACAAAAAAGAAGTAGATACACAGATATAGAGAACAAACTAGTGGTTACTAGTGGAGAGAGGGAAGGGGGAAGGGGCAATATGGGGTAGGACACTAAAAGGTAGAAACTATTAAGTATAAAATAAGCTACAAGGATATATTGTACAACACAGGGAATATAGCCAATATTTTAAAATAACTATAAGTGGAGTATAACCTTTAAAAATTGTGAATCACTATATTACACACCTATAACATATAATATTGTACATAACTACACTTCAAGTAAGAAAATACCTAGGGTGAATGCATGAGTAAAATAACAAGACCAAACTATATGCTGTCTACAAGACTCAATTCAGATCTAAATGCATACACAGACTGAAATTAAGGGATGGAATAGATATTTCATGCTAAAGGAAATGAAAAGAAAGCTGAGGTAGCAATACTTTTATCAGACAAAATAGATTTTTAAAACAAAGACTGTAACAAGACCCAAAGTAAGACATTACATAATGATAAAGGGATCAATCCAATAAGAAGATATAACACTTGTAAATATATATGCACCCAACTTATAGGCACTTAATACATAAATTGACAGTGATACAAAAATTTTAGGAGACTTCACACCCCACTTAAATCAATAGTTATATCATCTAGACAGAAAATCAATAAGAAAACGTTCTTTTCAAATGCACCTCTGTGTTCATTCTAGCATTATTTATAATAGCCAAGATATTGAAGTCACCTAGGTGTCAATCAATAGGTGAATGGATAAAGAAGATATAAGCAACAAGGGTTTACTGTATAGAACAGGGGATCATATTCTGTATCTTGTAATAACCTATCATGAAATATAATATGAAAAAATATATAACTGAATGACTTTGCTGTACACCTGAAACTAACACAATTCTGAATCAAATACACTTCAATTTAAAAAAGATGTACTATATGTATACACTGGGATATTACTTAACCAAAAAAGAGAATAAAATCTTGCCATTTGTGACAACATGGAAAGACCTACAGACATTATACTAAGTAAAATAAATCAAACCAGAGAAAGACAAGTGCCATCTGATCTCATGTACAAGTGGAATTTAAAAAGCAAAATAAATAAACATAGCAAAATAGAAACAGACAGATACAGATACAGAGAACAAACTAGTGGTTGGCAGGACATGGGGGTTGTTGGGCAAAATAAGCAAAGGGGATTAATAGGTACAAACTTCCAGAAAATAAAAATGTCACACGGATGTAGTATACAGCATAAGGATATGGTCGACAATACTGTAATAAATTTGCATAAAGACATATGGTTACTAGACTTACCATGGTGATATTTTTGTAATGTATTTAAATGTTGAACCACTATGTTGTATACCTGAAACTAACATAATATTGTATGTCAACTATACTTCAATATAGAAGCAATTATACTCCAATAAAGATGTCAAAAAAAATGGATGAGGATGTGATCAACCATGTAAGTACTGCTGTAGGTCAGTTATGACAAGAACTGAAACAGAAGCTCCCAGATTTTCTTGGTTCATGCCATCCTAAGTGTCTCAGTACACTTTTATGGACATCCTAGGCCAAAAGAAATACCTAACAGTTTTGTTTATTAAGTGGCCTTGCCCAAACTGCTTAATAAATATTTATGTTCTTTTAACTTAGAAGTGATTGAAAACCTAACACACACAAATTAAAATGAAAGAAAAAGCTAGCATTTAATTTCATTATCAAATAACCACAATTACTTTCTAATCAGATATGTGTACCAGTTAGGCATTGCACAACTTGTAAATCTTGGAATGTCTTTGGGAACTACCACACTCATGTACTGGTTCACACTGATTTCAGCAAAGTCTTTACTTTTTATCTCAACAGACACCAAAAACCCAGCTTTGCAAAGATATGACATCATTGGAAGGAAAGCAGTGCAGTCTCACACTGAAACTGTGAACTAACTTAAATATGCACATTGTGCTTTATTTGATGATGTGTTTCCCTTGAAATTTTATTTAAAAAATTTTTTTAAACATCTTTATTGGAGTATAATTTCTTTACAATATTGTGTTAGTTTCTGCTGTATAACAAAGTGAACCAGTTATATGTATACATATATCCCCATATCCTCTCCCTCTTGCTTTGAATCTCCTTCCCACCCTCCCTATCCCAACCCTCTAGGTGGTCACAAACCACCGAGCTGATATCCCTGTGCTATGCAACTGCTTCCCACTAGCTATCTATTTAACATTTAGTAGTGTATATATGTCAAAGTCACTCTCTCACTTCTTCCTAGCTTACCCTTCCCCCTCCCCGTGTCCTCAAGTCCATTCCCTTGAAATTTTAAAATATCCTTTGGGGTCTTGTGAGTTTGCTGTGGTGCTTTAGGGAGTATGGAACACAATATGAGGACTGAAATACTGAGAAATGACCACGGGATTTTCCAGTGGGAGACATAGATCTGGAGACCATATGTTGTATTGTCTAAATTGGGATAAAAATGTGAAAATGAAAAGGACACTATTATTATTGTTGTGACAACTGGAGCAAACTCAGGTTATAGGAGGAAACTGGGAACTACTAGTTACCTAGTAAGTTAGGTGGAATAGTAGAGTGAAACCCTGATTTTCTTGGTTTTCAGAAAGAAGAGAAGAGATTGGAGACAGTGAGTACTGGAGAACACTGAGAGCTGAGAACACCACTCAGTATTTATGGAACTGACGGAGGAAGAAAGAACAAAATGGTAGGAAGAGAGAAGCAAGAGACAGACCAAAGGACAATAAAATTGCAAGGTGGCCATGTTTAATAGTAGCTAATATTTACAATAAGTAAGCAAGATAAATAAAGTAATGAAATGTGTACATTGGATATGCAAGCAAGACAAAAACAGTTTTTGTCAAACTGTGGGAGTTAAGCCAGATTCAGTGGATTAAAACACGTAGAGGAAGAGTGAGAAAGGAGCAGTAAACTAGATTCACTTTCCAGAAGAGATGGCTGGGCCAATCATAAAGGAAGTTGCATGGAAGAGGGCTGAATCATTTTAGAATGCAAAAAACTTGAAAATAACCTAACATTTTTGTTTTTAAACATTTAATGGGATGGGTTCTCTCATCTTTGTAAATTTTATAAGTGTTTATGATCATTGACTTCACTCCCATGGGAAGAAAAACCTCAGAAATATTTCAAGGTCCATTTAAACTCTCACCTCTTCCTCAGTGCTTTCAGAAATCCTCTGAGATTTACTCTATTTCGTGGGTTTTGAAACTTGATCATTTTTGTTTTTGTATTTGTATTTAGTTACTGGTTGATCTCTTATATTCAGGGTGTATGTCTAGCCTTCCCAATAACTGTAGTCTTTCTGAACTGGGACCCTCTCAGTACACATCAGGCATGCTGTATCCTCGGACCCTTGCACTGGCTGTTTACAAGGAACTTCCTTCCTCCCTGCTTCAGATCTGTGTTCAAAGGTCTCCTTCTCTGGTGCAGTGGTTAAGAATCTGCATGCCAATGCAGGGGACACGGGTTTGAACCCTGGTCCAGGAAGATCTCATATGACACGGTGTAACTAAGCCCGTGCACCACAATGACTGAGCTTGCACTCTAAAGCCCACAAGCCACAGCTACTGAGCCTGAGCACCACAACTACCAAAGCCTGTGTGCCTAGAGCCCATGCTCCACAACAAGAGAAACCACCGTAATGAGAATCCCATGCACTGCAATGAAGAGTAGACTCCGCTTGCAGCAACTAGAGAAAACCCTCACACAACAACAAAGTCCCAATGCGGCCAAAAATAAGTAAATAAATTAAAGAAAAAAGTTACAAATGTCCCATTCTCAAGGAGGTCTGCACTGGACACATTTATGTAAGTTGCAGCCCACTTTTCCCTCAACCCAATACCTGTATCTCGGTCATCCTACATCTACTGTTTTTTCCTATAGCATTTTCAATTTCTGACATATAATTATTTGTTATGCTTAGTGTTCATTTTCTGCCTTTCTCCAAATAGAACATAACCTCTACAATGACAGGGAATTTTATGGGGGGAAAGTGTTCATTGATAAATCCCAACGGCCTGATACATATAAGATGCTCAAGAAGTCACTTGCAGAGTGAATAAAGTTGTTTATGCATTTCCTTTAAATGTAGTAAGTCTCTTCTGTGGCCTCAGTAAGCCCTTGCTAATTTCAAAGAACTGCCTTGTATTGGATCAAAATCTTAAAAGTTCTATAAATTCCCAAAGCAACGACAATTATTTCTTTTATCCTTCAGTGCCAGAGGACACTTTTTTGTCTACCTTTGCCAGTCAAGTGCTTTTCTTTTTTTTAAGCCTTGAATAAAATGCTTGTTTAAATCACATTGATTGCTTTTATGTTCCACATTTTTATTTAGAATTTCTTTAATTAATTTTATCTTTTTATTTGCCTCTCTCTTGTCCCCGTATATGTTTAGTACAGTTTGCTGCCTCACAATTCTATTTGATGATAATGGTTTACAAAATAGATAATGGATTTTTCTTTTCCCAAAGAAATAGAAAAGTTTCCTCTATATTCCAAGGGGATATACAAGAAGAATACAAGTATGGATTCAAGCTATGACTAAGAATCAGCATGCACTCTTCTTTTTCTAGAAGGTTGTAAAAGTTGAGTTCAGCGGCATTGTTTGGTGTGGCTGAATCAAGTGCAACTACATGAAAAATAAAGGCTGTCAACAGTTTTATAGAGAAAATGAATTTTGCTCTTTCTTATAAGAAAAAGCCTCATCACCTTTATTTTTTAAATGTCCCGAGTTGAGGTAAACAGGATCCGTTTTTGCCATCAAAAATTTCTATTTCTTTTTGATATTTTCCCCAATCAATAGAATCAGAAGGACACCCCAATGGAAATTAGCATTAAAATGCAAAATCACTGTAACCTCTTTTCTATGATAGATATTGATTTTACAAATTGAATTTAACATGATTTGCTCTTTCACTTCCTCAGTTTATTTTTGTTTTTTATTTATAGCTTGTTAACACATTAAATACTTTTTTGTGGTTTTGGTTTGTGTATATATAATATTTTAATTATATTAAAAATTGATGTTTACTTGGTGTTTACTGCCTGCTAATTTGCTCTCAGTCACTGGCGTAAACATATTTTACATTGCTCTCAGACCCCATAGTCAGTAGGATGTATTAGCCAATGTGTTCAAGCACACCATGTTCTGTATATCCTTTTTAGGCTTTAAAGTTTTGTAGGTTTTAGGTTCACAGCAAAATTAGCAGAAAATAGAGAAAGTTCTCACATTCCCCCTTTCCTCCTCTTCTCCTCCTCCCCCATTAAACAGAACCTGCCTGGGGATCAACATCCCAAACCAGAGTGGTGCATTTGTTACATTCAATGAAACCTATACTGACATGTGTCAGTATATTATTATCAGTCAAAGTCCATAGTTTACATTAGGGTTCACTCTCATACATTTCACCGATTTTGACAAATGTATAATGATATATACATCCATCATTAGAAAGTATATCCTACAGAACAGTTTCACTACTGTAAAAATTCTCTGTCTCTGTTTATTCATCTCTCTCTTCTCTCAAATCTCTGGCAACCACTGATCTTTTTACTGTCTCCATAGTTTTGTCTTTTCCAAAGTGTCATGTAGTTGGAATAATAAAGTATGTAGCCATTTCATTTCGTTTTTTTTTTCACTTTGTTATATACATTTAAGCTTTCTCTGGGACTTTTTGTGGCTTAATAGCTCATTTCTTTTCAGAATCGAATGGCATTCCATTGTATGGATGTACTACAGTTTATTTATCTAATAACTAAGTGAAGGTGACCTTGGTTGTTTCCAAGTTTTGTCACTTAAGAATAAAGCTGCTATAAACATTCATATGCAGGTTTTTGTGTGGATGTAAGTTTTCAACTCCTTTGGGTAAATACCAACGATCATGATTGCTGGATTGTAGAATAAGAGTATGCTTTGTTTTGTAAGACACTGCCAAACTGTCGTCCAAAGTGGCTCTACCATTTTGCATTTCCACCAGCAGTGAATGAGAGCTTCTGTTGCTCCACATCCTCACCAGCATTTGGTATTGTCAGAGACCATCATTTTAAAGCCTTTTTCTAATCTAATTTTAGGATTTCCAGAAAAAGTAAGGAGTAAAGTCAAGGATCAATTAATTTTTTTCCTTTATATGAAAGTGTGGGTTGGGGAAGGCTGGGAAGAGGAGGCATGAGGTGGGATGAAATAAGGGGGAGGAGTAGAGGGAGGGGAGAAGAAGGGTAGGGAAGAAGGAATGGGAGAGTTTTCCCTTTTCCTTTATAATATTTTTTAGTTGTACAGTTTCCCTGGAGACTTGCAGACATTTCCAAGAAGAGAAAACATACCCACAAGGTTAATAACTGTGAAAAATTGTTTGAAGAGGATGAGCAAGTAACAAGTGTCTAGAATTTTGGTTCTTTGTTGGCAAATTTTAATAGTACTTATTTTTCAAAGTAGGATTAGACTATAAACTTGACTGTATGTTCACTTCTACTTATCAGATAAGAGCCTTTCATCATGTCTTATATAAATATTCAAGACTGATTAAATAGCATAGGTATTGAATTCATTACATTGCATTCTGGACTTTTGAAAAATTACTGTTGTTAAAATAATTAATAATAATACAAAATTCATAATCTCACAAGCCAAACAATATAAATCTTTCATTTTGCAATATCCTTGTAATGTGAATGCATATTTTTTTATAGTACTCAAATTCTAAATTGTACTTATTGTGGGAATCTGGTGAATTGAATTGAAAATACCAAGTTTGGAAAACTGAAGTATTAAGGACACATATTTCCCACCTGTAACCCAGGCCAAAGGATTGTCTTTGGCAGGCTCAGGGACCCCACAGTCAGGTAATGGTTTGTAAATTTCAGGAAGCCTGGAGTTTCCACCTGGTGATTCATAAATTCCCAGGTGTGTGAAAAGATGTTCTCGTGGGTTCATGAATTAAAGATGTCAGTAGCATCTATTTAATTTCTAGTAATAAAAACTAACAAAGTTACTGATGATTTTGTACTCTTTTAAAATTGAAACAGTGTGAAAGTCTGTACTGAGTGAGCATACATGATGAATTGGAAGTCAAGGTCAGAGGAGATGAGGGGAACATACTCAGGATTTGGATGCTCCTTTACGTTACCAATCAGAGTGGTTTTAAGTATTATAAGGATTTACATTATTTTTATTCTTATATATTGTTCAACCTATACTCATAAAGTTTTTTTAGCTTAAATTAGAAGAAAAAGGAATGCAGATTGTAAAAATGAAAAATAAATTTTGTGGAATGAAAAAAAATATTTCAAATTCATCTAAAAATAATATTTCCCAGATTCTTTGCCTTTTATTAGATCAAATTTTTATTCAAAATTCGGAAAATCTCTTGAAATTCAAAAACAATGTTAAAAAGAGAAAGTATAATGTCTATAGACATTTTGATTTTTGTAATTTGGAAATAAACATTTTCTGTAACAGCAATTCATACTTGAAGATAAATGTCATGTTTTTAAAAATTTATAATCCTCTCTTTTAAAGCATTAAAAATAATTCATAAAATTTAATTTTCTAAGTATAATAGCAATGAAACCACTCTATAGACATTAACATAACTAAAAATACAAAAGTCCCTTAGGCAGAAAAATTTAAAATTCTAATCAAGGACACAGAAGATGATCTGGATAATATGTGACATTCCATGCACTTGGATGGGAAGACTTAATATTATAAATATAACACTTTTCCTCAAATAAATCTATAAATTAATGCAATCAAATTTCCAGATGGATTTTTGAAAAACTTAATAACCACATTAAAAATTTTATTGTAAAACTGAAAATTCATGAATAACTAAATCATCTTTAACAAGGACTATAGAGGAGGAGTCAAGATGGAGGAATAGGAGGACAAAGAATGCATCTCTCCTCATAAGTACATCAAGAATACATCTACAAATGGAACACTACTCACAGAGCACCTGCTGAACATTAGTGAAAGATTTTTGGGTACCTAAAAAGGCAAGAAAAATCCCTGCACAACTGGGTAGGATGAAAGAAAGAAAAGAAAAATCAAAAAAGTGACCCGCAAACCTGGCAGGAAGCTGAAGGTGAGGAGAGATTCCCACACTCAGAAAAACCCCTTCATGGTGGAGAAATCAGCTGGGACAGAAAGGGACCTTTGGGGGATTTAGGGAGAATGCAGTGCATTGTCTGTGGAAGGCAGGACAAAGTAAGAAATGTGCACATGGTCTGTGTCACAACCCTACATACCCCAGCCTGAATCATGGGTCTCCTGTTGTGGAGAGGAGCTGGATGCTGGAAAGTGGGGTTTGGAGCATGGACCCAGGGAGGGGACAGTTGTTGGCTGTGAAATGACAGCCTGAAAGGACAGGAGTAAGGAGCTCCACAAGTGGGAAAGTTTGAGGAAAAAGCCTGGAACACCATAGAAAGAAGGCGTCATTGTTGAGTGGTGCACAAGGGTAGGGATGCCATTGCACCCCCCTTCCCCACCCACAAGCTTCAGACTCTGCAGGCACTGGGAGAGGCACCCATAGGAGAAGACTTGCCCACCCCTCAAGCCAAGGCCTCCTCCTCTTGCGTAGGCTCTGGGATCCTGAACACCACCCATCCAAAATCCTCCTTTGGAGTCAGCCCTGAGCAGCCTTGTCTGAGATGGGAATCTGCCAGTGCTGGTGGAGGCTGAGTGCTAAAGTATGGGGTTAAGAGAGAGGATCTGGGGAGAGGACTGCTGTTAGCTGTGAGGATACAACAGAGAGGACAAGAGTGAGGGGCTCCATGGCAGGAAATGCCCCTAGAGGAAGCATGGTCTGCCTAGAAAATGAGGCACCATTGTTGGGTGGTGCACAAGGGTCAGGGCCACCTCACACCCACATGCCATCCCCTGCCTCTGTGGACACTGTGAGGGACTCCCACCAGAGTGAGTGCACCCCAGTTTGTTATAACTGCCTGCTGCTCTCCACCACTGCAGGCACTTCACACATATCCCCAGTTGTGGCTGCCACACCTCTCCGCAGACTGAGTAAATGTGTCCCAATCAGCTGCTTGATTCACTTTCCTCTCACCTGGGTGGGGAACAGATGCCTGAGGGTGGCACACACACAGAGGTAGGGCGAAAACCAAAGCTGAGCCCCAGGATCTGTGAGACTAAGGAAGAAGAACAGAAATCTCTCCATGCAGGTGTGCAAGCTGCAGATTAAATCCTCATGATCAGCTTGGTAAATCCTGAGTCTGGAGACTCTGAATAGACAACGAGTGTTCCCACAACCGAGAAGGTCTAGATCTAGCAGCAGTGGACTTTGGGGGCAATTACATTCAGGAGTTGGGTCAGGTCAGAGTCCAAGACCTACTGAGATGTATTGGAGGGCCTCCTGTGGAAGTGGGGTTTGGCTGTGGCTCACTGTGGGGGCAAGGACACTGACAAAAGAGGCACCAGGAAAATATTCCTATTAGTATTATTCTTTTTTATTTGTTTTATTTTGTTCAGTTGTTGGTGGTGTTGTTTTTATTTTTTTAATTTCTATTTTTTCAATATATTTAAAATTTTTCTATTTTTACTTTACTTTGTTGTTTTGTGTTTTTTTCTTGGTTTTGTTCTTTTTATCACTTTTATGTGTTTGATTTGCATTTATTTACTTTTTGCTGTTTTTGTTGTATTTTTCATTTTTTGTTTTCATTAGTTTAGTCCCTATTGATTGTTTTCAGTTTTGAGTTCTTTTGTTTGTTTTCTCTCTCTTTTTTTTCTTTACTTTCTGCTTCTTTGTTTCTGTTTGGTTTTGCTTTTATCATTTGACTTGGGTTTGGTTTGTCTCTGTGTTTTTTGTGTGTGTGTTTTGTGGTGATGGTTGTTGCTGTTTGTTTGTTTTTGCTATTTGTCTTGTGTTTTGTTTGTTTTCTTTTATTTTTCTTTCTTTTTCCCTGGCTGTGCTGCATGGCTTGTGGGTTTTTGGTGCCCCAGACAGGGGTCAGTCTTCCAGGGTGGGAGCACCAATCCAGGACGCTGGACTGCCAGAGAATTTTCAGGCCCAGGGAATATAAGTTGGCAGGTGCTCTCCCGGATGTATTCATCTTGACACCAAAACCTGGATTTACCCAACTCCCTGCAGGCTCCAGTGCTGGACACCTCATGCAAAACCATCAGCAAGACAGAAAAACAGCTCCACCCATCAGCAGACAGGATGCCTAAAGTCATACTAAGTTCACAGACCCCAAAACACACCACCTGAAGGGGCCCTGCCCGTCAGAGGGGGATAAGACTCAACTCCACCAACCAGGGTGCAGATACCAGTCCCTCACTACAGGAAGCCTACACAAGCCCCTGGACCAACCTCACACACCAGGAGACAACAACAGAAGCAAGAGGAACTATGATTTGCAGCCTGTGGAAAGGAGACCATAAACACAGAGGGTTAGACAAAATGAGACAGCAGAGAAATATGTTGCAGATGAAGGAGCAAGGTAAAAGCCATAAGACCAAATAAAGGAAGAGAAAATAAGCAATCTACTGAAAAATAATTCAGAGTAATGGTAGTAAAGATGATCCGAGATCTTGGAAAAAGAATGGAGGCACGGATCAAGAAGATGCAAGAAATGTTTCACAAGGACATAGAAGAACTAAAGAACAAACAATCAGTGATGAACAACATAATAACTGAAATGAAAAACACACTAGAAGGAATCAATAGCAGAATAATGGAGGCAGAAGAACAGATAAGCGAGCTGGAAGAAATAACAGTGGAAATAACTGCCAAGGAGCAAAATAAAGAAACACGAACAAAAAGAAATGAGGATAATCTCAGAGACCTCTGGGACAACATTAAACACATGAACATTCGAATTATAAGGGTCCCAAAAGAAGAAGAGAAAGAGAAAGGGTCTGAGAAAATATTTGAGGAGATTATAGTAAAAAAAATTCCCTAACATGGGAAAGGAAATAGTCACCCAAGTCCAGGAAGCACAGAGAGGCCCATGCAGAATAAGCCAAAGGAGAAACATGCCAAGACACATATTAATCAAACTAATAAAAATTAATTCAAAGAAAAAATATTAAAAGAAGCAACAGAAAAGCAACAAATAGCATTCAAAGGAATCCCCATAAGGTTGTCAGCTGATTTTTCAGCAGAAACACTGCAGGTCAGAAGGAAGTGGCAGGATATATTTGAAGTGATGAAAGGGAAAAACCTACAACAAAGATTACTCTACCCAGCAAGGATTTCATTCAGGTTTGATGGAAAAATCAAAAGCTTTACAGACAAGCAAAGCTAGAAGAATTCAGCACCACCAAACCATCTTTAGAACAAATGCTAAAGGAACTTCTCTAGGAGGGAAACACAAGAGAATAAAAAGACCTAAAAAAAAAAACCCAAAATAATTATGAAAATGGTAATAGAAACATACATATTGATAATTAACTTAAATGTAAATGGATTAAATGCTCCAACCAAAACACATAGACTGGCTGAATGGATACAAAAACAAGACCCAATATATGCTGATTACAAGGGACCCACTTCAGATCTATGGAGGCAAACAGACTGAAAGTGAGAGAATGTAAAAAGATATCCCATGCAAAAGGAAGTCAAAAGAAAGCTGGAGTAGCAATACTCATATCAGACAAAATAGTTTTAAAATAAACACTATTATAAGAGACCCGAGAGGACACTACAAAATGATCAAGGGATCAATCTAAGAAGATAGAACAATTGTAAATATATATGCACCTAACATAGAAGCACTTTAATATATAAGGCAAATATTAAAAGCCATAAAGGGAGAAATTGACACTAACACAATAATAGTGAGGAAATTTAACACCCAACTTACAGTAACAGACAGATCATCCATACAGATGATCAATAAGGAAACACAGGCCTTAAATGACACATTGGATCACATAGACTTAATTGATATTTATTGGACATTCCATCCAAAAGCAGCAGAATACACTTTCTTCTCAAGTGCACACAGAACATTATACAGGGTAGATCACAACTTGGGTCACAATCAAGCCTCAGTAAATTTAAGAAAATTGAAATCATATCAAGCATCTTTTCGGACCACAACTCTGTGAGATTAGAAATCAAATATAGAAAAAAAACATACAAACACATGGAGGCTAAAAAAATAGGCTACTAAATAATCAGTGGATCACAGAAGACATCAAAGAAGAAACCAAAAAAACCGAGAGAAATGACAACAAAAACAAGACCTCACACCTATGGGATGCAGCAAAAGAAGTTCTAAGAGAGAAGTTTATAGTAATACAAGGTTACATCATGAAAGAAGAAAAATCTCAAATAAACAACCTATCCTTACACCTAAAACAACAAGAGAAAGAAGAAAAAAAAACCCCAAATTTAGTAGAAGGAAAGAAATCATAAAGATCAGAGCAGAAATAAATGAAATATAAATGAAGAAAACAATAGCAAAGATAAATGAAACTAAAAGCTGGTCCTTTGAGAAGAGAAACAAAATTGATAAACATTTAGCCAGACTCATCAAGGAAAAAAAGGGACAGGACTCAAATCAATAAAATTAGAAATTAAAAAGGTGAAGTTACAGCTAAAAATACACAAATACAAAGGATCAAAAGAGAATACTACAAGCAACTACAAACCAATAAAATGGGCAACCTGGAAGAAATGGACAAATTCTTAGAAAAGCACAACTTTGTAAATATATATGCACCTAACATAGAAGCACTTTAATATATAAGGCAAATATTAAAAGCCATAAAGGGAGAAATTGACACTAACACAATAATAGTGAGGAAATTTAACACCCAACTTACAGTAACAGACAGATCATCCATACAGATGATCAATAAGGAAACACAGGCCTTAAATGACACATTGGATCACATAGACTTAATTGATATTTATTGGACATTCCATCCAAAAGCAGCAGAATACACTTTCTTCTCAAGTGCACACAGAACATTATACAGGGTAATTACATCCTTGGGTCACAATCAAGCCTCAGTAAATTTAAGAAAATTGAAATCATATCAAGCATCTTTTCGGACCACAACTCTGTGAGATTAGAAATCAAATATAGAAAAAAAACATACAAACACATGGAGGCTAAAAAAATAGGCTACTAAATAATCAGTGGATCACAGAAGACATCAAAGAAGAAACCAAAAAAACCGAGAGAAATGACAACAAAAACAAGACCTCACACCTATGGGATGCAGCAAAAGAAGTTCTAAGAGAGAAGTTTATAGTAATACAAGGTTACATCATGAAAGAAGAAAAATCTCAAATAAACAACCTATCCTTACACCTAAAACAACAAGAGAAAGAAGAAAAAAAAACCCCAAATTTAGTCTTAGAAAAGCACAACTTTCCAAGACTGAACCAGGAAGAAATAGAAAATACGAACAAACCAATCACAAGTAGTGAAATTGAAGCTGTGATTAAAAATCTTCCAACAAACAAAAGTGCAGCACCAGATGTCTTCATAGGCAAATTCTATCAAACATTTAGAGAAGAGCTAACACCTATCCTTTTTTTTTTTAAACATCTATATTGGAGTATAATTGCTTTACAATGGTGTGTTAGTTTCTGCTTTATAACAAAGTGAATCAGCCATACATATACATATATCCCCATATCTCCTACCTCTTGCCTCTCCCTCCCACCCTCCCTAATCCATCCCTGTAGGTGGTCACAAAGCACCAAGCTGATATCCCTGTGCTATGCAGCTGCTTTCCACTAGTTATCTATTTTACATTTGGTAGTATATATAAGTCCATGCCACTCTCTCACTTCATCCCAACTTACCATTCCCCCTCCCTGTGTCCTCAAGTCCATTCTATATGTCTGCGTCTTTATTCCTGTCCTGCCCCTAGGTTCTTCAGAACCTTTTTTTTCCTTTTAGATTCCATATATATGTGTTAGCATATGGTATTTATTTTTCTCTTTCTATTTCACTCTGTATGACAGGCTCTATGACCAACCACCTCACTACAAAGAACTCAATTTCGTTTCTTTTTATGACTGATTAATATTCCATTGTATATATGTGCCACATCTTCTTTACCCATTCATCTGTCAATGGACAGAGGTTGCTTCCATGTCCTGGCTATTGTAAACACAGCTGCAATGAACACTGCTGTACATGACTCTTTGCATTATGGTTTTCTCAGGTTATATGCCCAGTAGTGGGATTGCTGGGTCTTATGGTAGTGCTATTTTTAGTTTTTTAAGGAACCTCCACACTGTTCTCCATAGTGGCTGTGTCAACTTACATTCCCACAAACAGTGCAGGAGGGTTCCCTTTTCTCCACACCCTCTCCAGCATTTATTGTTTGTAGATTTTTTTGATGATGGCCATTAAGACTGGTGTGATACAATGATACAACTACAATGATACCTCATTGTAGTTCTGATTTGCATTTCTCTAATGATTAGTGATGTTGAGCATCCTTTCATGTTTTTGTAGGAAATCTGCATATCTTCTTTGGAGATATGTCTACTTAAGTCTTCTGCCCATTTTGATATTGTTTTTTTTTTATTGACCTGCATGAGCTGCTTGTATATTTTGGAGATTAATTCTTTCTCAGTTTCTTCTTTTGCAAATTTTTCTCCCATTTTGTGGGCTGTCTTTTCATCTTGTTTATGCTTTCCTTCTGTGCAAAAGCTTTTAAGTTTCATTAGATCCCATTTGTTTATTTCTGTTTTTATTTCCATTTCTCTAGGAAGAGGGTCAAAAAGGATCTTGCTGTGATTTACGTCATAGAGTGTTCTTCGTATGTGCTCCTCTTAGAGTTTTGTAGTGTCTGGCCTTACATTTAGGTCTTTAATCAATTTTGAGTTTATTTTTGCATAAGGTGTTATGTAGTGTTCTAATTTCATTCTTTTATATGTAGCTCTTCAGTTTTCCAGCACCACTAATCGAAGAGGCTGTTTTATCTCCATTGTATATTCTTGCCTCCTTTATCAAAGATAAGGTGACCATATGTGCGTGGGTTTATCTCTGAGCTTTCTATCCTGTTCCATTGATCTTTATTTCTATTTTTGTGCCAGTAGTATACTGTCTTGATTACTGTAGGTCTGTAGTATAGGCTGATGTCAGGGAGCCTGATTCCTCCAGCTCTGTTTTTCTTTCTCAAGTTTGCATTGGCTATTCAGGGTCTCTTGTGTTTCCATGCAAATTGTGAAATTTTTTGTTCTAGTTCTGTAAAAAATGCCATTGGTAGCCTGATAGAGATTGCATTGAATCTGTAGATTGTTTTGTGTAGTGTAGTCATTTTCACAATGTTGATCCTTCCATTCCAAGAACATGGTATATCTCTCCATCTGTTTGTTTCATCTTTAATTTCTTTCATCAGTGTCTTACAGTTTCCTGCCTACAGGTCTTTTGTCTCTTTAGGTAGGTGTATTCCTAGGTATTTTATTCCTTTTGTTGCAATGGTAAATGGGAATATTGCCTTAATTTCTCTTTCAGATTTTTTTTTTAATCATTAGTGTATAGGAATGCAAGAGATTTCTGTGCATTAATTTTGTATCCTGCTACTTTACCAAATTCACTGATTAGCTCTGGTAGTTTTCTGGTAACATCTTTAGGATGCTCTATGTAAATTATCATCTCATCTGCAAACAGTGACAGTTTTACTTCTTATTTTCTGATTTGGATTCCTTTTATTTCTTTTTCTTCTGTGATTGCTGCGATGAAAACTTCCAAAACTATGTTTAATAATAGCAGTGAGAGTGGGCAACCTTGTCTTATTCCTGATCTTAGTGGAAATGTTTTCAGTTTTTCACCATTGAGATCGATGTTGACTGTGGGTTTGTCATATATGGCCTTTATTATGTTTACCTAGGTTCTGCTTTATAAATGGGTCTTGAATTTTCTTGAAGGCTTTTTCTACATTTATTTAGATTATCATATCTATTTTATCCTTCAGTTTTTTAATATGGTGTATCATATTGATTGATTTGCAAATATTGAAGAATCCTTGCGTTCCTGGGATAAACCCCACTTGATCATTTTGTATGATCCTTTTAATGTGCTGTTGGATTCTGTTTGCTAGTATTTTGTTGAGAATTTTGCATCTATGTTCATCAGTGATATTGGCCTGTAGTTTTCTTTTTTTGTGACCTCTTTGTCTGATTTTGGTATCAGGGTGATGGTGGCCTCGCAGAATGAGTTTGGGTGTGATTCTCCCTCTGCTATACTTTGGAAGAGTTTGAGAAGGACAGGTATTAGCTCTTCTCTAAATGTGTGATAGAATTTGCCTGTGAAACCATCTGGTCCTGGGTTTTTGTTTGTTGGAAGATTTTTAATCAGAGTCCAGTTTCAGTGCTTGTGATTGGTCTGTTTATATTTTCTCTTCCTGGTCAGTCTCAGAAGGTTTTGCTTTTCTAAGAATTTGTCCATTTCTTCCAGGTTGTCCATTTTATTGGCACATAGTTGCTCATAGTAATCTCTCATGATCCTTTCTATTTCTGTAATGTCAGTTGTTAGTTCACATTTTTCATTTCTAATTCTGTTGATTTGAGTCTTCTCCCTTTTTTTATTAATGAGTCTGGCTAATGCTTTATCAATTTTGTTTATCTTCTCAAAGAACCAGCTTTTAGTTTTATTGATCTTTGTTATTATTTCCTTCTTTTCTTTTTCATTTTTTTCTACTCTGATTTTTATGATTTCTCTCCATTGGCTAACTTTGGGGTTTTGTTGTTGTTCTTCTTCTTATTCTTTCTCTAATTGTTTTAGGTGTAAGATTAGGTTGTTTATTTGAGATTTTTCTTGTTTCTTGAGGTAGGGTTTTATTGTTATTAAACTTCCCTCATAGAACTGCTTTTGCTGCATCTCATAGGTTTTGGGTCTTCATATTTTCATTGTCATTTATTACTACGTATTTTTTATTTCCTTTTTGATTTCTTCAGTGATCTCTTGTTTACTTAGTAGTGTATTGTTTAGCCTCCATGTGTTTGTATGTTTTACAGCTTTTTTCCTGTAATTGATATCTAGTCTCATAGCATTGTGGTCCAAAAAGATTCTTGATATGATTTCAATTTTCTTAAATTTACCAAGGCTTGATTTGTGACCCAAGATATGATCTCTCCTGGAGAATGTTCCATGAGCCCTTGAGAAGAAAGTGTATTCTGTTATTTTTGGATGGAATGTCCTATAAATATCAATGAAGTCCATCTTGTTTAATGTATCATTTAAAGCTTGTGTTTCCTTATTTATTTTCACTTTGGATGATCTGTCCATTGGTGAAAGTCAGTTGTTAAATTCCCCTGCAATGATTGTATGTTTATAGCTGAGTAGCTGTCTAGTCCTACTTACTGACCATAGAAAATGGAATCTCAGAAATATGTTTTCATATTGAACAATCTCTTGCTCTTCTAGTCCAAGCTGATATAATGCCCTTAAAACTTTTGTGTGTTTACTATAAATATGATTGTGATTCACTCTATGTGCCCAAAGCCATATTTATAGTTCTTTTTGAGAGAGAGCCCTCTTTATTGTGGGCTAACACCATGAGAAAATGCCTCTAAGATTGTTTTTGTCTAGTTGAGGTGTTTTGTCAGGCACTGTGTTAAATCCATGGTCTCTAAAAATGTTTTAGAGTCACACAGTTAGAATACTTACCCAAGGCCATTTCCTTCTGAGGGAATTTTTCCTGGCTGTAGAGACTGAGGATGAGAAGTTTTATAATCCAACCAGCAAATCTAGGGCTGTCTATGTTTTTTCTAAATTCTGCTCAAAAACTATATTGCTCCTTGTTTAGTTTATTTCTCTCCTCCTATAACATTATACATAGTTAATAGAGGTCAATTAATATTTTAAAATTAGGCCAGGAAATGTCCTTTGCCAGATACACACGTTCATTAGATACATTTCCTAGCTTCCAACTTATTGAAGGCAAAAGTACAAAATGTAGATGTACATCATTTCAGATTCCATTAACAGTTTGTTCATCAACTTAGCAGCCTTTGCTAACAAACTCCTTACCATTTTTTCATCTTTTACTTGTCATTTGGTCCCAAAGCCAAGAATAAATAACTTATGTTTTTGTTACCAGATATCCTATTTCTAAGGAGTAACATTGTAATAAATTTTCTCTATTAGTTATCAACTTCTACATACCAAGCCACCCAAAATTTATTGCATTTTAAAAAGTATTATTTCTCAAGATTTCTGTGGGTTGACTGGGCAATGATTCTGGTCTTACTTCTAATATTGGCATAAATTGGGATTGTAGCAACTTGTGGGTTAAAAAGTAACCAGCTTTCAGCTTAGCTCTGGTTGGTTGATATAAGAGGGCCTCACTCATAAGACTAGGCACTCACCTGGAATGGCTGAATAAGTGAAATGGCTTGGCCTCTTTTTCTATATAAACTGTCATCACATCATGGAAAAAATGGGCCAAGGGAGTGAGAGAGGAAGATATAAAGCCTCTCGAAGCCAGAACTTAGAAGTCACATGTCATTTCCCTTGCATGCTTTCTATAGGTCAAAGCATGACACAGGACTGGACCATACCAAGAAGTGAAGAAAAAGATTCCACTTCTTGATAAGAGGAGTTATAAAATATTTGTAGCCATTTTTAATTCACCAGACTTACAAACTCAGTGAGGAGATCATTAGCTCAATATGGTGGACTAAAAGAAGCCCTCACCTCTTTTTACAAGAACACCAGAATCACAACTAATTGCTGAACAACTATTGACAAGAAACGTTGAAACCTACCAAAAAGGTACTCTACATCCAAAGACAAAAAGAAGCCACAACAGGGTGATAGGAGGGGCACAATCATGATAAAATCAAATCCCATACCCACAGGGAAAATAATTATACCACAGAAGTTCTCCCACTGAAGTGAAAGTTCTGAGCCCCACATCAGGCTTCCCAGCCTAGGGGTCGATCAATGGGAAGAGAGGCGGCAGAGAATCTGGCTTTGAAGGTCAGCAGGATTTGATTGCAGGAATTACACAGGACTGGGGGAAACAGAGACTTCACTATTGGAGAGTGTGCACAGGAATCTGTGAACACCAGGACCTGAGGAAAAAAGCAATGACCCCATAAAATACTGGGCCAGACTGACCTACTAATATTGGAGGATCTCCTACAGATGCAAGGGGTGGCTGGGGCTCACTGCAGGGACAAAGACAGTGGCAGAAGCAATTTTGGGGAGTACTCATTGGTGTGAGCCCTCCTGGTGGCTGCCATTAGCTCTACCCAACAACCTGTAGGCTCCAATGCTGGGAAACCTCAGACCAAACAACCAACAGGGGGGAACAAAACCACGCCCATCAGCAGACAAGCAGAATAAAGTCTTATTGAGCTGGGGGACCTTCACGATGTCAGAGGAGTTATAAGTGGAGATCACCTTCCTCCTCACAAATACATCAAAAATACATCTACATGTGGAACAACTCCTAAAGAACAACTACTGAATGCTGGGAGAAGACCTCAGAATTCTCAAAAAGCAAGAAAAACCCCATGTACCTGGGTAGGGCAAAAGAAAAAACAGAGACAAAAATAGGGATGGGACTTGCACCTCTAAGAGGGAGCTGTGAAGGAGGAAAATTTTTCACACACTAGGAAGCTCCTTCACTGGTGGAGACAGCGGATGGGTTGGGGGAAGCTTTGAAGCCACAGAGGAGAGCGCAGCAACAGGGATGCAGAGGGCAAAGTGGAGAGATTCCTGCACAGAGGATCAGTGCGGACCAGTACTCACAATCCTGAGAGGCTTGTCTGCTCACCCACTGGGGTGGGTGGGGCGTGGGAGCTGAGGCCCGGGTTTCAGAGGTCAGATCCCAGTGAGAGGACTGGGGTTGGTTGCATGAACACAGCCTGAAGGGGACTAGTGCACCAGAGCTAGCCAGGAGGGAGTCTGGGAAAAGCCCTGGACCTGCTAGAGAGCCAAGACACCATTGTTTCAGGGTGCATGAGGAAAGGGGATTCCTTCCCTGTCTGCCCACAGAAAACAGAGCACTGCCTAAAAGAGTTCCAGAGACACGTGTGAGCCTTGGCTCTCAGCTCAAACCCCAGAGACAGGCATGAAATGCTAAAGCTGCTTCTGCAGCTACCGAGAATCCTGTGTGCAAGCACAGGTCACTATCCACACCCCCCAAGAGCCTGTGCAGCACCTTACTGCCAGGGTCCCATGATCCAGGGACAAGTTCCCCGGGAGAACACATGATGTGCCTCAGGCTGTTGCAACATCATGCCAACCTATGCCACTGATGGCTCACCCTGCATTCCAATTATAACTACTGTACCCCACCCACCCCACCGGCCTGAATGACCCAGAGCCACCTAATCAGCTGCTGCTTTAACCCCATCCTGTCTGGGCAGGAAAAGGTGACTGAGGGTGACCTACATGCAGAGGTGGGGTGAAAACCAAAGCTGAAACCCAGGAGCTGTGCGAAAAAAGGAGAGAAGGGGAATTTCTGAGTGCAACCTCAAGAGTAGAGGATTAAATCCCCACAATCAACTTGATGTACCCTGCACCTGTGGAATACGTGAGTAAAAAACAAATCAACCCAAAATAGAGGTGGGGAGCTTTGGGAGCAACGGTAGACTTAGGGATGGCTGTCTGTGACTGATTTGTTTCTGATATTTAGGTTTATCTTAGTATACTTTTTAATGCTTGTTATCATTGGTGGATTTGTTTATTGGTTTGGTTGCTCTATTCTTTTTTATTATTATAATATTTTAATTTTTCTATTTTAATATTTTTTTTCTTTCTTTTTTTTCCTCCTTTTTCTTCTGAGCCATATAGCTAACAGTGTCTTGGTGCTCCAGACAGGAGTCAGGCCTGAGTCTCTGAAGTGATAGAGCCAAGTTCAGGACATTGGACCACCAGAGACCTCCCAGACCCACGTAATATCATTTGATGAGATCTCTCCCAGAGATCTCTCTCAATGCTAAGACCCAGATCCACACAACTCCAAGCAAACTCCAGTGCTAGATGCCCTATGCCAAACAGCTAGCAAGACAGGAACACAACCACACTCATTAGCAGAGAGGCTGGCTAAAATCACACTAAGTTCACAGACACCCCAAAACACACCACTGGATGTGGCCCTGCCCACTAGAAAGACAAGATCTAGCCCCACCCACCAGAACACAGGCCCCAGTCCCCTCAGTCAGGAAGCCTATGCAACCCACTGAACCAACCATACCCACTGGGGACAAACATCTAAAACAATGGGAACTACAAACCAGCAGCCTGTGAAAAGGAGACCCCAAACACAGTAAGTTAAAATAAGACAGAGAAATATGCAGCAGATGAAGGGGCAAGGTAAAACGCACCAGGCCAAACAAATGAAGAGGAAATAGGAGTCTACCTGAAAAAGAATTCAGAGTAATGATAGTAAAGATGATACAAAATCTTGGAAATAGAATGGAGAAAATACAAGAGAGAAAATATTTGAAGAGATTATAGTTGAAAACTTCCCTAACATGGGAAAGGAAATAGCCAATCGAGTCCAGAAAGCACAGAGGGTCCCATACTGGATAAATCCAAGGAGAAACACACCAAGACACATATTAATCAAACTATCAAAAATTAAATACAAGGAAAAAATATTAAAAGCAGCAAGGGAAAAGCCACAAATAACATACAAGGGAATCCCCAAAAGGTTAACAGCTGATCTTTTAGAAGAAACTCTGCAAACCAGAAGGGAGTGGCAGGACATAATTAAAGTGCTGAAAGGGAAAAAGCTACAACCATGATTACTCTACCCAGCAAGGATCTCATTCAGATTCGACAGAGAAATTAAAAACTCTACAGACAAGAAAAAGTTAAGAGAATTCTGCATCACCAAACCAGCTTTATAACAAATGCTAAAGGAACTTCCCTAAGCAGGAAACACAAGAGAAGGAAAAGACCTACAATAACAAATCCAAAACAATTAAGAAAATGGTAATAGGAATATACATATCAAGAATTACCTTAAATATAAATGGATTAAATGCTCCAACCAAAAGACATAGACTG
>NC_041219.1:99524960-99527548 GCF_002837175.3 Physeter macrocephalus
GGAAATAGGAGTCTACCTGAAAAAGAATTCAGAGTAATGATAGTAAAGATGATACAAAATCTTGGAAATAGAATGGAGAAAATACAAGAAACATTTAACAAGGACCTAGAAGAACTAAAGAACAAGCAAACAATGAAGAACAACAAAATAAATGAAATTTTAAAAAATCTCTAGATGGAAACAATAGCAGAATAACAGAGGCAGAAGAACGGATAATAGACCTGGAAGATAAAATAGTGGAAATAAATAGTGCAGAGCAGAAAGAAAAAAAAAAGAATGAAAAGATTTGAAGACAGTCTAAGAGACTCCTGGGACCACATTAAATGCAGTAACATTCGAATTATAGGGGTCCCAGTAGAAGAGAATAAGAAAGGGACTGAGAAGATATTTGAAGAGATTATAATTGAAAACGTCCCTAACATGGGAAAGGAAATAGCCAATCGAGTCCAGAAAGCACAGAGGGTCCCATACTGGATAAATCCAAGGAGAAACACACCAAGACACATATTAATCAAACTATCAAAAATTAAATACAAGGAAAAAATATTAAAAGCAGCAAGGGAAAAGCCACAAATAACATACAAGGGAATCCCCAAAAGGTTAACAGCTGATCTTTTAGAAGAAACTCTGCAAACCAGAAGGGAGTGGCAGGACATAATTAAAGTGCTGAAAGGGAAAAAGCTACAACCATGATTACTCTACCCAGCAAGGATCTCATTCAGATTCGACAGAGAAATTAAAAACTCTACAGACAAGAAAAAGTTAAGAGAATTCTGCATCACCAAACCAGCTTTATAACAAATGCTAAAGGAACTTCCCTAAGCAGGAAACACAAGAGAAGGAAAAGACCTACAATAACAAATCCAAAACAATTAAGAAAATGGTAATAGGAATATACATATCAAGAATTACCTTAAATATAAATGGATTAAATGCTCCAACCAAAAGACATAGACTGGACGAATGGATACAAAAACAAGACCCATATATATGCCGTCTACAACAGATCCACTTCAGACCTAGGGACACTTACGGACTGAAAATGAGGGGATCAAAAAAGATATTCCATGCAAATGGAAATCAGAAGAAAGCTGGAGTAGCAATTCTCTTATCAAACAAAATAGACTTTAAAATAAAGACTATTACAAGAGATGAAAAAGGACACTACATAATGATCAAAAGATAAAAGCAAGAAGATATAACAATTGTAAATATATATACACCCAACATAGGAACACCTCAATACACAAGGCAAATGCTAACAGCCATAAAAGGGAAAATCAACACTAACACAAGCATTGTAGGGGACTTTAACACCCCAATTTCACCAATGGATGGATCATCCAAAATGAATATAAATAAGGAAACACAAGCATTAAATGGCACATTAAACGTGATGGACTTAATTGTTATTTATAGGACATTCCATCCAAAAACAACAGAATACACTTTCTTCTCAAGTGCTCATGGAATATTCTCCAGGATAGATTGTATCTTGGGTCACAAATCAAGCCTTGGTAAATTTAAGAAAATTGAAATCATATCAAGTATTTTTTTCTGACCACAAAGCTATGAGACTAGATATGAATTACAGGAAAAAAACTTTAAAACATACAAATACATGGAGGCTAAACAATATGCTACTAAATAAATAAGAACACTGAAGAAATCAAAGAGGAAATTAAAAAATACCTAGAAATAAATGACAATGCAAACACGATGACACAAAACCTGTGGGATGCAGAAAAAGCAGTTCTCAGAGCGATGTTTTTAGCAATAGAATCCTACCTCAAGAAACAAAAAAATCTCAAATAAACAACCTAATCTTACACCTAAAACAATTAGAGAAAGAAGAACAAAAAAACCCAAACTTAGCAGAAGGAAGGAAATCATAAAGAGCAGAGCAGAAGTAAATGAAAAAGAAATGAAGGAAACAATAGCAAAGATCAACAAAACTAAAAGGTGGTTCTTTGAGAAGATAAACAAAATTGATAAACCACTAGCCAGACTCATCAATAAAAAATGAGAGAAGACTCAAATCAACAGAGTTAAAAATGAAAAAGGTGAACTAACAGCTGACACTACAGAAATAGAAAGGATCATGAGAGATTACTACAATCAACTATATGCCAATAAAATTGACAACCTGGAAGAAATGGACAAATTCTTAGGAAAGCACAAACTTCCGAGACTGAACCTGGAGGAAATAGAAAATATAAACAGATTGATCACAAGCACTGGAAATTGAGACTGTGATTAAAAATCTTCCAACAAACAAAAACCCAGGACCAGATGGTTTCACAGGCGAATTCTATCAAACCCTTAGAGAAAAGCTAGCACCTATCTTTCTCAAACTCTTCCAAAGTATAGCAGATGGAGGAAGACACCTGAACTCATTCTACAAGGCCAGAATCACTCTGATATCAAAACCAGATAAAGATGTCACAAAAAAGAAAACTACAGGCCAATATCACTGATGAACATAGATGCAAAAATCCTCAACAAAATACTAGCAAACAGAATCCAACAACACATTAAAAGGATCATAAACCATGATCAAGTGGGGTTTATTCAGGGATGCAAGGTTT
>NC_041219.1:99527688-99563818 GCF_002837175.3 Physeter macrocephalus
CTCACTGCTGTTATTCAACATAGTTTTGGAAGTTTTAGCCACAGCAATCTGAGTTTAAAAAGAAAAAAAAGTTATCCAAATAAGAAAAGAAGACATAAAACTGTCACCGTTTGCAGATGACAAGATACTATACATAGAGAAACCTGAAGAAGCTACCAGAAAACTACTAGAGGTAATCAATGAACTTGGTAAAATAGCTGGGTACAAAATTAATGTATGGAAATCTCTTTCATTCCTAGACACTAATGATGAAATATCTGAAAGATAAATTAAGGAAACACTCCAATTTACCATTGCAACAAAAAGAATAAAAAACCATATGATAATCTCAAAAGATGCAGTAAAAGCTTTCAACAAAATTCAACACTCATTTATGATAAAAACTCTCCAGAAAGTAGGCATAGAGGAAACTTACCTCAATATAATAAAGGCCATATATGACAAACCCACAACCAACATCATTCTCAATGGTGAAAAACTGAAACCACTTCCCATAAGATTAGGAAAAAGACAAGGTTGCCACTCTCACTGCTGTTATTCAACATAGTTTTGGAAGTTTTAGCCACAGCAATCTGAGTTTAAAAAGAAAAAAAAGTTATCCAAATAAGAAAAGAAGACATAAAACTGTCACCGTTTGCAGATGACAAGATACTATACATAGAGAAACCTGAAGAAGCTACCAGAAAACTACTAGAGGTAATCAATGAACTTGGTAAAATAGTTGGGTACAAAATTAATGTATGGAAATCTCTTTCATTCCTAGACACTAATGATGAAATATCTGAAAGATAAATTAAGGAAACACTCCAATTTACCATTGCAACAAAAAGAATAAAATACCTAGGAATAAACCTAGTTAAGGAGACAAAAGGCCTGTATGCAGAAAACTATAAGACACTGAGGATGGAAATTAAAGGCAATGCAGACAGATGGAGAGATATACATGCTCTTGAATGGGAAGAATCAACAATATGAAAATGACTATACTACCCAAAACATTCTACAGATTCAATGCACTCTCTATCAGCCTACCAATGGCATTTTTCACAGAACTATAACAAAAAATTTCACAATTTGTATGGAAACACAAAAGACCCCGAACAGCCAAAGTAATCTTGAGCAAGAAAAATGGAGCTGCAGGAATCAGGCTCCCTGACTTCAGACTATACTACAAAGCTACAGTAATCAAGACAGTATGGTACTGGCACAAAAACTGATATATACATCAATGGAACAGGATAGAAAGCTCAGAGATAAACCTATGCATATGGTCACCTTATCTTTGATAAAGGAGGCAAGAATGTACAATGGAGATAAAACTGCCTCTTCAATAAGTGATGCTGGGAATACTGGAGAGCTACATGTAAAAGAATGAAATTAGAACACTCCCTAACACCATACATAAAAATAAACTCAGAATTGATTAAAGACCTAAATATAAGGCCAGACAATACAAAACTCTTAGAGAAACACATAGGCAGAACACTCTATGACATAAATCGCAGTAAGATCCTTTTTGACCCACCTCCTAGAGAAATGGAAATAAAAACAAAAATAAACAAGTGGGATCTAATGAAATTTAAAAGCTTTTGCACAACAAAGGAAACCATAAACAAGATGAAAAAACAACCCTCAGAATGGTAAAAAATATTTGCAAATGAAGCAACTGACAAAGGGTTAATCTCCAAAATATACAAACAGCTCATGCAGCTCAATATCAAAAAAACAAACAACCCAATCCCAAAATGGGCAGAAGACCTAAATAGACATTTCTCCCAAGAAGACATACAGATGGCCAAGAGACATATGAAAAGATGCTCAACATCACTAATTATAAGAGAAATGCACATCAAAACTACAATGAGGTATCACCTCACACCGGTCAGAATGACCATCATCAAAAAAATCTACACACAATATATGCTGGAGAGGGTGTGGAGAAAAGCTAATCATCCTGCACTGTTGGTGGGAATGTAAATTGCTACAGCCACTATGGAGAACAGTATGGAATTTCCTTAAAAAACTAAAAATAGACCTACCATATGACCCAGCAATCCCACTACTGTGCATATACCCTGAGAAAACCATAACTCTAAAAGAGTCATGTACCACAATATTCATTGCAGCACTATTTACAATAGCCAGGACATCGAAGCAACCTAAGTATCCTAAGTAAGATGAATGGATAAAGAATATGTGGCACATATATACAATGGAATATTACTCAGCCATAAAAAGAAATGAAATTGAGTTATTTGTAGTGAGGTGGATGGACTTAGAGTCTGTTATACAGAGTGAAGTAAGTCAGAAAGAGAAAAACAAATACCATATGCTAACATATATATGGAACGTAAAAAAATATTGTGCTGAAGAACCTAAGTGGAGGACAGGAATAAAAACACTGAGAATGGACTTGAGGATGTGGGGAGGGGGAATTGTAAGCTGGGATGAAGTGAGAGGGTGGCATGGACATATATACACTACCAAATGTAAAATAGATAGCTACTGGATGCCGCCGCATAGCACAGAGAGATCAGCTTGGTGCTTTGTGACCACCTTGACGGGTGAGATAATGAGGATGGGAGGAAGACGCAAGAAGGAGGGGATATGAGGATGTATGTATACAAATAATGGTTCGCTTTGTTGTGCAGCAGAAAATAATACAACAGTGTAAACAATTATACTCCAATAAAGATGTTAAAAAAATAATTTTCAAAATTAAAAAAAAATGCTACAAATCATTTTCAGCTCTTCCCATCAAGTGATGGAGTCTAGTTTATCCTCCCTGGTTTCTGGGCTAGCCCTCTAACTTGCTAGAACTAAAAGAATGACAGAAAACAGTTGTATGATTTCTGATCCCTGGCCTTAAAAATCTTACAGATTCCACTCTTGTGCCTTTGGAACTCTTTTTTACCATCTGCAGAGACCTAGGATGAAGGGTCATGTGGTAAGGGAAGCCCAGTTATCCTGCCTATTCCAGCCATCTTAGCTGAGATTAATCACCCCTACCAAGCCCCTAACTGACTGCAGCTGCATGAGTAATCCAAGGCAAGAGCAGCAGCAGAAGTGCCCAAGCAATTTTGAGGAATAATGCAATGTTAATATTATAATTCAGTAAATTTTGGGTGGTATGATGCATAGCAATAGAAGACTAATACAATAACCTTGAACAGCTGGCTTTCAGCTTCATGTCCTTAGTCACAGCAAACAGGATGAAAGAGAATGTGGTCGGTAACAAGCTCATGAGCACAGAAGGAAAACAAACTCAAAGCAAATGCCTTACAGAACTTGGAAGTGGTAATATAATCTTCTCAGGGATAAAGCAAACATTTAGAAAGAAGAAATTCACCATAGTTGAGTGAGTGTAGTCTTTTGGTCAGATGAACCTTGGTAGGAATATCTGCTTTGTCACTTGGCTTGCTGTGTGCATTTGCGAAAGTAATTTAAATTCTCTAAGCCTTGCTTTTTTCTGTAAAATTGGCAGTTTACTAAGGCTTGAATAAAATAGTATAGGCAAAGTTGTGTTCTCCATACATGGCAGTTGTTATATTATAACATAGTTAAAAAACAGACTATTACTCTCCTCCACTCTGTATCACAGATACATATTTTATTTTCTTATCAATACTTGAAATTTTCTCATGAATGTGTTTGTTTTATGTGTTTATTGTGTTCTACTAGAACAAGTGATCCTTGAGGACAGGAACCCCATCTATTTATTTCACGTCAGCATCCCCCATAGAATAATTGGTGCTCAATAGGTATTTGCCAAATTACAGACTAATTGTGAATTTGAATATTGTGAAATTTCACTACTAATATATATTGAGAAAGCCACATACAGAAATAATCTTCAATAATTTCACCTTTACTCTTTATCTCTTTTGTCTGCACTTTCTCCCTTGGTCATGCCATGGCTTTTCTGGCAACCTCTATTCTGCATACTTCTAGGTCTCCATGAAAAGCTTTGACTCACTCCAATTCCATACTTTCAGCTTTCTTCTAGACAACAGAAACTTTGCTCTTCTGCTAACCCTTCAACTTTACAACATCCAAAACTTAATTCACACCTCCACACATCAACCAGATTTCCTAGTGTTCTTCTTTGTATTTCTTACTTCCAGCCAAACTGGGCAACTGGCTTGCTATTTCTGGGACCTGCCCTACACTTTCTCTTCTTTCCCAGATGTATTCATACTTATTTTCTATTTCCTGAATTCTTTTCTCTACTGCACTCACTTATCAAAATTCTTCTCATGTGTAACCTACCTTCTCATGAAGTTCACCTGATCACCATAAATATATCTTTTTAATTCTAGGAGCACCAAATCTGTACTCTTCTTTAAAATCTTATATCAGTACTTTGCATCATATTTGTTCACCTTAACATCTTATCTCTTCCTCTGGATTTGAATCTCTTTTATGGCAGAATCAATGTCTGGTTCATTTTAGCATGTTCCACATATCCAAACATGCAGTAAATGTTCACCAAGTAAAGATTAGTGAATACTTGTCCATTATCTTAAGTCTATCTTAGAGATAAAAAGACACAGCTAGACTAATATTAGGGAGATATGGAGTTTCTTCACCTAAACTGAAGAAAATGAAAAAAGTGTCTCAGGAAGGAGGATTATATGATCAATTCCACCAAACGCTGACGATAGATTAAATAAGATGAAGACTAAGAATTGAACTTGGGTTATAGCAACATAGCTCATTGTTCATTAATTTTTTAAATTTTATTGTGGTAAGAGCATTTAACATGTGATCTACCCTCTTAACAGATTTTTAAATGTAGAGTATGTTATTGTTGACTACAGGTTCAGTGTTGTACTGCAGATCTCTAGAGCTCATTATTCATCTTAACAAGAGCAGTTTCAGTAGAGTTTTGTGGAGGTTAAGACTTGAGAGAAGTATCTTTAAATAAGAGTGGAGAGAGAAATTGGAAAGACTGAGAGTAAACAAATCTTTTGGGAAATTTGATTTTAAGGAAGAGAGAAATGGAGTGAAATGTGCTCAGAAGAAGGAATCTAAGATTTTTTCTTAAGATGAGAAAAATAACAATGTGTGTATATGATAATATGAAGACAGTGTAAGTAAAAGAAGGGAGAAAGTCTGGAGACCAGTGAATCACTGGAGGAGTTAATCTGAGGAGCACAGTCAGTTCATTCATTGTAATAGATGAGGAGGTAGGGTCAGAGAACACAGACACAGAAACAGTCAACTTGATGGTCAATCTAGGTTTAAAACAAAATTCTTTTGAAATTGTTTAGCAGCATGTCTCAGGGGTCCTACACATTTAGACTGAAGGGATAGAGAGAGCAATCAGGGTCTATTTTCTTTAGCCTATAGTTTTATAGAAACAAATCCCAGTAACATGAAGAAACTTGTCTGTATCAATTAATAATAGAAATGGGGCTAGAACTCATATTTGCTCACTTTCTATTCAGAAAGCACTTCCCCTGCACTGCATTGTCCAATCTGGCTTTCAGCCATTTAGAAAAATGTCCCAGATATTTCAGGTCTTGCTGATGATGACATATTTTATGTGTGTTGCTTTGATATCCTCTCTGGCTGAATGGGAGCCTGCGGAGTCTGGTTATCATGAGGCCCATTGCTACTATATGTGCTGCAGTTCATGAGTTTGCGGTAAACATCTCTACCTCCTCACCCCACTTCTATTAGACAGCTTTGTTGGGCTTCCTCTGGGAATTTGAGCGTTACCATGCACCCAAAGGAAGAGAGTGGAAGGACTGAGATTCCTGTTACTGTGTAAAACCTTTCCCATGATAGACAATACATTTTGTTGCACCTTGTTTTCTTCAAGTACATAGAAAAAATAATACTTTCTCAACATTCACTTGGTGTTTGTTATTGGGAATAAGAAGGAGTAAAAGACATACCACCTGCACTGTAAAAAGGCTAACTAGGACAGCTGAGAGAATGGAAAATGAAGATGTGATGAATGCAAAAGGACATTTAAATTCTGACAAGAAGAATTAGACAAGACTTCAGGGAGGAGTTGGTTGCAATGAAGCCTTTTTCTGTTTAGGGAACAACATGAGAAATGCACAGGAGAATAAAAATACTCAGATATCTTCCAGTTATAAGAAAAAACTATTATGACAGGAAGTACAAAGTTTTATTATTTGTACTAGTGTATAGCTCACAAGATAATAGTGTAGGGGGAAAAAAGTTTTCCCTGACCCTCTTAGGGTCCTTGGCTGAGTCCCATTAAACAACAAAGACAGATTAGCAGGAGAAAAGCATATAAATTTTCTTGGATTTTTACATGTACATGGGAGGTTTTGTAAGGGAATGAAGACCTGAAGAAGTGACCAGAGAAGGAAGCTTTATGCTTTTCAGACAAAAAGATAGCAAATTTGTGAAGAATTGGAAAGACAGAAGGGTTGGGACTAGTGGTAGTAAATGGCGAAGAAGTAGCTAGGAAGGTAAGAATCAGCTTAATAAGGTTTGTCTATGTAGTATTCTCAGCCTCAAATTCTCTGTCTCTGGTGATAAGAATGTCTTCCTTCCTCCTGGTACAGGGAGGGTATCTTTCATAGGGGAGATTTACAACACATTTCAGGGAAGAAGTATGAGGGAGAGAAGGTTGGAGTAAATTTCCTGCTTCTGCCATTTTCTAAACTCTTTCGCCTTAAGGTATTCAATATGCCAAGATGCCATATATTGGGGTAACATGTCTTGAACCCCATCAATAGAGAAATATGGAAGCAGAGTTGGGGAAGGACCTTGCATGCCCTGTTACCTTGCTTTCCTCAATCATGACTAATTCATCAAATAATGACCTTGCAGTCATTGTATGAACTAATTTAACTCTGGTAGAGACATTCTATTTTAATCTTCCCTCCAGGGCATTGTATTCAAGAAGTCCTTTTCCCCTATATTTACTCCTTCCTCAGATATTCATTTGATAGCTTCTATATGATGGCATATTAATTTTAACAGATATACAGCAATTGCAATGGTTTGCTAGTGACAGAGAAGGCTGATTACCATTTTATAGCATAAATTCTGAGTTAGAAAATTATTTCTTTAAATGATTAAAGAGATGGGTTTTGGGGTGAAATGTTGATGTGGTAGTGCTATTGATAATTCTTTTAAAGCTCTAGGAAGATCCCTTTATTTTGAATTTTAAAAGGTGGCTTCTAAAAGTTCATCTCATACTTTTTATAATAAATAGTTTTGAGTATACAGAGACAAATTTGTAATAAATTGGAGTATTTCAGTATTAAAGCTTTACACATTAAGCTTTATGGATAATGTGACTGGAGACATTCAGAAATGTATTCAATAATATTAATTGTAATACTTGTGATTAGGATTCCATCACCTCTTCATATACCCAAAAGATATGTTGTGTCTATACCAAATCTTTTTTCCCCACATTCTAAAAAGATAATATTTCCTTATATAAACCATAGCATGTGCCTCTCTAGTTAGTTGAAATGGGACATTAAATATGAAGAATTAATAAATATGAGGAATAGAGATAGAGAACTATCTCTTTGGAAAAAATAAATTACCAAGTGAGTTTTATTTAACTTTTATTAATTTTGATTTGTCTTATCAGATCAGTTTTTTTATTAGTTTTCATTAATTTATAAAATATTTGAGAGACACAAAATATTAATCAATAGTTAATTTAAGAAAGAAATAGAAAATTTTGTTTGAGCCAACCTGATGATTATAACCTGGGAGACAGTCTTTCAGAAAGCTCTGAGGACTGTTCTGCCTATTAGTGGTCAAAGCATAGTCATATAATTTTTTGAGATAAAGGGCTGTACATCAACATAACATATTGATAGTTTGACAGTCCAACAAGATGAGTGGGTCATTGTGAACCCTTACAGGGTTGAGAAAGGAATGTTATTTCCCAAGGAGTTACCTTGCTGGTGCAGTTAGGAGGGAAGAAATTTTTTTTTTTCTTGGTGAGTAGGCATTTCTGTGTATTCTAAGTGTATTTAGTTAATGTACAAGGTAGATGCACACAAAAGGGGAGAGGGCAGTGGCTCAAGCTCTAGAGAAAATTTTAGGTTGATATTTTTCTTGTCCTACCTTAAAAATAATTTTGTTCCATCAATTTTCCTCTTTTGATCATTAATCTTTTTATAGGAAGCATTATGTGGTCAAATATGCAGAGTGGCGCTTTCCTGCTCTGGACCCATCATACCCCTTGATGCCAGATGCTAATAGCCCAGTTTTTTTTCTTTCTTTTTATGGGGTTGTACTAGTAAGATGTCTGACAAGGACTAGCAATCAATTTCAAGTTTCCCAGTAGGAATTATGTCAATTTTACCTTGCATGTACACTGTGCATGTCCATTATTTAAAGAGAACTACAGAGGTGATCAATAGTTTCAAGTTGTTTAGATACCATTATCTTAGTGGGAACAGATGATACACAATTTGAAAGTCAAGAAACTTTCACTTTGTAAATTGCACAAACTGTAATCAAAATTGTCAATTGGAGTAACAATATCATTAGTAAAGACTTAAGACAGGATCCTCCTGAACCAAACTATTTTCCTAATATTTCCTTATACCGGGAAGAGGATCATTCAGAATGCAAGTCTGATTTCTCATATGCGTCATAATGTGGGTTACATTAGAAGACTCATCAGGAATAAAAACAACATTCACTATGTATTATAACACAAATTCCCCCTTTGGAAGCTGTTAAAATATTAAGACACTTGCAATTCTGTGGGACTGCTTTTCACATCATGGAAACTTCTGAACTGAGCAAACTAATGGCTTGGTTACTATCATTTAAGGCTTGCTAGGTGAATTTTGTTAAAGTCTCTATATAAGTAATGACACCCTCTATTCCAAGTGAAGGAACAAATATCATGGCCAAATAATCACACCATTGGAAAGCTGATTGAACCCAGCCTGCCAGCATTAAAGGCAGATTGGCATGGGCAGTTTCCAAGGTTACCCATAGGTGACCGTGAGACCAAGGAAAACCAATTGTGCATCTTCCTAACCAACCTGGGGAGAGCCAAGGCCATAAATTTGTTCCATAAAATCTGTTGGGTCCCATTAGGAGCTATTCAATATATTTAATACCTAGTGAAAAGAAGTATTTATAGCCAGGTTCAGAACAGGGGTCATTAATTGGCCAGGTAAGAGGGATGATGGTGGTGGCTTGCATGGTACTAGAATTTCTTTTTTCTAAGAAAATCTCTAAGGGCTATACAGATATAGACTTGAAGAGGAGAAATCCACCAAGGTAACCCAGGAGTACTAGACATAGAACCCGAATCCCAGCAACTGGATTGATTTTTGAAACTTGCTTGTGAATGAGACTAAGAAAGAAATAGATTTGATTCATAAGCAAAAGTGTGACCAATTATCAAAGTTATTAGTAAACAGGTCTGGTCTGGCATCTTGGGTCAGCTGCCTACTTCAGATGTTGTCTTCTTCTCATCCTGGTCTGGTAGTGCCAGTCTCAATTAGTCGAAGCCAGGTGTCAGAAACAGGAGTTGCAGTTTATTCAGGAGAGGAAGCCTGATATGGCTCTTTTCAATGTGGCTGTAAAGAGTCCTTTATCTGATGTCTTTTCCAATATGCATAATCTCCTGGTTGCAGGTTATGGGGCATCTGATCTTCATCCAAAGATAGATTCCTGTGACAAACTTCAGAAACAAACTTAGAATGTCCTTTTAATAATTCAGTTAAATTCTACAATAATGTAACATAGCAACAAGTAACCATCTAGGGAGTCTTAGGCAGTAAATATAGAACCTCAAAGACAATTAAATGACATTAGAATTTAATATCGACAAAGATATATTGCTGAAATATAATTTTTTCTCTCAAAAAATTACCCTCATTCCTATCAAATATAGCCAAATTAAGATGAATTTATTTGCAAAATAAGTCTGGCTTCAATAAACTTGGCCTGATTATTTACATAGGTGTAATTTCTCATATAAGCTCTTTTATATTTGGCTTTTCTGGAACTTTGTCATAATGAATCTCAGATTGAATTTTTAAAAGGCCTCTCAATGCCAGAAAAACTATGCTGAGGTCTTGCTGTCAGATTCTACCTTTGATATTTATAGATTTGGGTGAATTTCTCTCTTCCTGAGGTCCCCAAAATATCTTGAGATTCCTACACCAGCCAGGTGGTGGCTTTTTTTGTTTACCTGGTGAGGCTGCTGTGAATTCTGTAAGTAGGATACCAGGTTGTTTTTCCAAGAGCTTTATGGCTCCACATAAAGTCCACCTTAGTTCTTTAAAGCTGTCTGGTCATATTTAATGTTATATATTTTCAAAATATGACATTTCAGTCAAAGCCAAGGTAATATAACCTGTGTTTCCAATTATGTCCTATTATAAGAAGAACAGATTCTTATTGAACTTATGCAAATAACTATATTGCTATAAAAATAAGAATACTCACTAAGAGTTTCCAAATTCTGGAGGGATCAGGTTAGAGAGAAAAGATAAATGTTTCAATTCTATTTACAAAGGTATAACTTACTAAGTTGCTATAAGCCATAATTAGCTTAAGGGGAAAGATTTTCTTATATCTAGAAAACATAGATTAAAAGCCAACACTATTTCAGACAAAAAACCATAGAATTATAACTATATTCATCAGTTTACTCAATCCCATGTGACTAATCTTTGATCTTAATCTTTTGTTAACAGTTTTATGGAGCCATCAGGGTTTCCATTAGGATTCTTTAATTTCTTACCCAGTTCAGTGGTATGATCTGAAAGGTGTCAGAAACCTGTACTTGTCAAAAAGCGCTTCCTGTTAATCTTCTTGAAGATGAAGCATTTTTGCAAAAGCATCACAGTGAAACAACTGTCTATAAATGGCAAAAGACTTTAAAAGATACAGAAAAAACAAAACAAACTGTCAGTCAAAAGGAAAGCTTCACTAGTATCAGCTTAGTCTGAGTGAAGAGAAGACAAGAACCCAAAGTTGAGGTGAGGTTTCTTTCTTTCCAATGATCCTAATTAGTTTAATATCTTTCTCTCTGAGGTGCTTCAGAGGCCCTCTGAACAGTCTCAAAGTTAGCTAGAGGTCAACAAAACTTAAATTTGAATTTGATCTTTCATAAGTTTGTCAAACATATTTAAAATTTTGAAACAGTCAAATAGGATCATAGGTCATCACTGTGAAACAATACCTATTCATGTAACCAAAGGGACAATAAAATATTTTAAAAGCAAATACAGAAAGTTACAACAAATTATTTTAAAAAGGTAAAGAAACTTTTACAATTTATTATTAAAAGCAGTTCAATATTCCAAGAAAACTTTTTTTTCTTAAAAGAAAAGAGGTGAGGGTTCTTTTGCCCCTCGAAAGATCTGTCTGGTCAAAGGGGAGTTCCGGGCAGAGCTCTGGCCCCTGAGGCTTCTGAGAAGCTGCTACCATCATGACAAGCATGGATTTCTGTACATGAGCCCCTTTGGCAAACTGGTGACACCTACAGACCTCTTCTCAGAGTAATATTTTTAAATGCATCAAATGAAGTATGTCAGATTGCAAGGGAGGCCGGTTATGTTAAAATAAAGCTATTAGAATATTTTTAAACCTGCAATATGGTAATATAGGTGCCTCTTTAGTAATGCATTAAATAATAAGATCTAGCAGCAGGTCTTATAAGTACCATAATTTTGAAGTAGTTTTGAACCAGAAAGATATTTTGAAATGTCTATAATGACTCCAGCGTGATATGAAAAATCCATGATTTGTATTGGTGACAAAGTCAAGGTCATGCTAATATTACTGTGATTTGTTGCTTACATTACAATTGGAAAACATGCCAAGTTTCAGTTAGAGATTAGTGAAAATAAAGATGTAATTTATTTATGCAAGTTCACAAACCCTAGATTAGGAAGCCCTTCAATAAATTCTAATACTACCTGAACAAAAAGAGTTATGAAAATTTTATATTCATTTGAATAATGACAATGAAGTATTTGAATATAATTTTTATTTTAAATGCAGTCAACGTTGTTGACATAATACTATTTTTTGTTTTTACTTACTAGAGTCTAGTTTGTGGACTGATAAAGTTTCTATTTTTAGTGTTTAGAATAGGTAATTGCTAAATAAACAATGCAATTTACTCCTTTATTCAGGGCATTTTCCTTCCCTTTGCCTTATTTAATAAATACACATATAATGAACAGTGTTTTTGAAGGGGAATGAGATATAGAAAAGAATACTTGTTAATATGGCTTATGAAAATCTCAAGAGACTGTGGACCCTCTGTCATGGTGCTAACTAACCCTTTTGAAACATTGGGAGTCATAACAAGAAGCAGAAAAGAGAGGACTGACATAACTTATGCCTCTTAAATCAATTATTCCAGTCCTAGTGAACTAGTAATAACAACTCACAATAATGCCACAAAATTATGGCAACTCAGTTGTTTCAAAACAAGTGACATGCGAATTTTATGGGTAATGATTAGATCATATTTTTTTGCTAGGGAAAAGAGAGTCATTAATGTGCATATAATAGAATATCACATTTAGGAGATTGCATCTTAGGCTCTTGGTTAGAACAAATGAGACCTATAACAGGTTGCCCTTGATTCTTCTTGCCTTATATAAATAAATGACATATAAATCCAAGAAAATAAGATTTTTCTATAGACAGTAGTATAGACTGTTTTTAAAGAACATTGATAGTATATTACCTTAATTATACTAGCTTAATTGATACCATTTTTTACATAGAAAAGTCGAAGTCAAAGCATTTTCTTATATGACATTTTCTGAGAGATAAAGTTACCTTTGACTTTTAGGCAAATTGAGCTAGAAAATAAGTCCTTACCCCTAAGGAATGATGACTGTTCCTTAGAGATGGGCACCATTATGGTCATAGCTGCTGTTATCTTGAAAACCTTCCATAGTAGTTGGTTAATGGCTGTTCCCTGAGCTTGGCCTGCATCCCTCCTGCTGTTCTCTTGCCCTCCTTAACACTTCCACCAGGACCCCTCACACCTCCCTAAGTTCTAGAAAATGGCTAATACCTGTCATCTCTGGGGTCTTCAGGTCCCTATGGCTTACATGGATTCTCAGCTTGTGCTGAGCTAATTTTTAATATTTTAAATATAATCCTTTCGTAACCCTTTCCTTGGAGCTCAAACTCTAGGTAATATCTTAAGTACTATTCATATTCTTATACAGTCTTTGAGGCAGAGGCTTAATAGTCAAAATAAGAACATATTTTTCCTCTCAGTATTTTTATACAGTCTTTGAAGCAAAAGATTACTACTGATATTATCAATTGATCAGAAAGCACTGTGGTAACATTTTGGTCTTTATTTCAGGTATTTGAGGCCAGTGAAACTTTTAATGAGCTTTCAGGAACTTATATGTTGAGACTTTGATACTTGTGAGAGGAAAAAAAATAAGAAAATAATCTTGTTATGAGGCTTCTGATGACTTCAAAAATTAAATGTGTTCTCTTGTTTATTAAGATCTGAAAAACTGGTTCAACTAAAACACAAGAAAAAGATAAAAGGTTTTTCCTACAGGAAACAGAGTTGATACATACCGTTACTCTTCATATACAGTACCTTATCTTCTCATAATAGTTTCCCCTGATCTTCAAACTTCTCAGGCCATGCCCCTGTTCTGCTCTTATATCAGAGTGTACTTGTTTGTCTCCACATATCCCATTGTGTTGTAATTACATAGTTGTTCCTGCTTCTTATTCCTCTATGTATTCCTCCAGGAAAGTGCTGGGCACTCAGAAAATGATCCTTGAATGAGAGGGGGTGGGGAGAAGGAGGGGAGGGAAGAAACACTAAAAGAGCAACAATTTCCACTGAATGTATTAAGTGCTGCTACTTAGCAGCATCTCCTCTAGTGTTTAAGAAACTGTCTTCTCTCAGGCTGCCTAGGAGCATCTGCCTCTCCTGTGTAATAGGGCCAGGGACTGGAAAGCAGTAGAGGATATAACCAGGTTGCAGGTCCAGAAGCAGCATGGGGGCTCTCCCACCTGTGATGGTTGTGCTGTCACCACCTCCACCATCACTTTCTCCTTTCCCTTAGATGATTTAACCCAGGTTTTCACAATGTAAACATGCATTCTAGGACAAACTATTTCTATAGTCAATTACCTTTGAAAAATGTCATATGCGGTAGTCACTTCTTACAGATTCATTATGCATTGTTCCTTATTAAAAACTCTGAAAAAGTCCTACAGAAAAGAAATCTAGTTAGGTTTGTGTAACCCAGCATTTCCCAAGATTTATTTGAACACAGACTACTTTTATTTCAAGAAAGACCTACTTCCATCTCAACAGATGAAATGCTATACAACAGTTTGAGCAGGCAAAACTGACTGAATCCTGGTACTATTACTTGGGTAATTTTAGGCAAGTTATGTAACATTACTCTTTCTGAGTCTCAGTTTCTTCAGTTATAAAATGGAGTAATAGTGCCTTTCCACAGCATTATTGTGAGAAATAAATGAAATACTGTAGATACACCCCCTTCTGGGACCAGCATTTTGCAAATACTCAATAAACATGAATCACACACTGTTCCCTCAGATCTCTTCACATCCTGCTTTTATTTTCTTGTTCCCCTTTTAAGCTAACATTACAGGAATTTTTACCATAATTTAATAGATAAAAATGTTTCTTATTAAAAGCCACACAGTCACTGTCTTTCTGCTTTCTGTCTGGCTCAAGAGGGAAACAACTCAGAGGCCTGACTTTTTTTTCTAACCATTTTATGCAAAGATGAACTCCATCCCAACCACTTCAGTCTATGGATTTGGTGAGCATGAGCATTCATCCTTTAGGCATGACATAAATTTTGTTAAATATGGCATGTTTTCCAGGAATTATTGCCAGTTGTAATGTGTGAGCATAGAGTCTTAATAATAGAAATCTGCTTATTGAAAAAAAAGATACCATGAATAATGAGTGATTTTCCATAAGGGGCTATAAATTTACTCTCAGAAATCATTCTGGTTTATACTTAATTGGTTATAAAGGAAAGCTTGAAATTTTACATCCCTCAGGTTTTTACCATTTTGCCTTTTTCCCTCATAATATATATTACACATTTTTTTTTCTTTCTTGACACATCATTAATTGCTACTGGATCTCACTGAGATAGAATAATAAAATGATAATAAACCATAAAAAACATAATATTTTATTTTGCTGTTGCAAGCATTTAGCAGTCTCTGTGGAGTTCTTCCTATTTAGAACGTGCATAGAGAATGATTTTAATGCTCATGGTGTTCTCCTCTTGAATTCCAATGCCCAAGGTAAGGTGATTGTCTGGTTAAATTATAAAGAAGCAAATGTACAATTTAAATGCTAATTTTGCCTTCTCTCCCTTAAAAAATGCTTATTAATTAGAACAAAATACAGTGAGAGATTGTTTACTATTTAATATTTTGTTTCAAATGGAAAACTTTTTACTGAAACATATACAGTCATGCTAATATATTGCAAAATAATATTATGACACAGTACTAAAGACACATAACTCAAGAAATCAGAAGCCTTTGAACCAGCAATGTTAGAAATTTCACGGTAATGCAGTATCACTGGGTTTGCCATATCATCTTAGTATTCTAAACAATGCCAGTATGCTTAGTATTCTAAACTAATTTCTTCATTAAATTAGTCTGGAAGTATTTGAAATGTACTTCTGCAGCAGGTTTCCTTAATTGTGTGCTTTGGGCTTAAACTCTCTCCCTCTCCACATTCCCCCACCATGTGTATATAAATGCAATGTGTAACTGACTTGATGAACTCTTGTGAAAACTGTGAACACACAGACACTAAGATGCTATCAAAGCTATCAATAGTGTCTAATATAATTAATAACTGACCTAGGTAATATCTAAATGGTAGAAATATTAAAATATTGATCTCTGCACCTTATTTAATTTGTGCTTATTCTTCAGATGTCACGCTAAACCCATATCCTTCTGTAACATTATGGAACTTTAGAAGGGTAATTGATTTCTATATGTTTCTGGGCCCTACTCCTAAGAATGTTGTTCAGCAGTACAGAAATGTGGGCATATTACTGTAATTCATACTCAGGTTTTCATTGTCCTGGGTTTGAGGGAGTGGAGGAGCGATTAGCATATCTATGAAACACCAGGCCGTTAGCCTTATAATTTCATGGTTAATTGTTTCCACATTTAGGCACAGCTTCTGACTTGACTGCAATTTTATTAAATAAGGGTTTTAACCCTCTATTTGTTATCAAGGTTCTGTGTTTAACCCTTTGAAGAGAGCCTTGGAATAATTTAGGTACAATTTCCCTGAAATAAAATTATACCTTCTATAAATATTCTAGACTTCTAGATTGAAGATTTTTGTTTGTTTATTTGTTTGTTTGTTTTGGTTGTTTTTGTTTATTTTTTCCTCTAGTCACAGCCAAATATCACAGTTCTATAACTTCTGGCCCCTCATGCCCTGTGGCATTTGATACTTCTAAAAGTTTTCAACTCCCAACCACTCAGTTCAGTGGGGCCCATTAGAACTGGGTTTTGAGGAGTCAATGCTTAGAGGAAAACCTCCTGATAGAACAGAACTCATGGAAAATTGTGTAGTAGTGACCTTGGTGCATTATCCATACTCTCCTTTTTTCTTTTTTGCCCTCTTCTAGAGCTTTTCTTTCTAGATCTAGATGGAAGTACTTTCTTCTGTCCTCCTCTCCTGTATCTACCAAGTCTTAGGTACACAGTACCAAAGTTACACTGCCAATTTTTTGTTCATCCCTTCCTCAAACTATCATTCTTCAAATGACCTCCTCTGTGTAGGGGGAACTAGTCAAATTCCAAAATTCACAAGGATGTTTGCAGTTCCAAATAAGATGCTTGGTAACTCAAATGAATAACTCTCTAACAAAATAATTTTGGGTTTATACTGAGTGGATGGGAAATGTGGAAAACATGTTTTGGGCCAGGGGAAGGCTTCAGCAGAGCTGTTTAAATAATATTTATTAGAATGCCTTTTGTTATGACTATCACTGAATCTGACCAGTGGGCAATTCAAAAGGTAATGAAAAAAGCCTTTGTTGTGATGATCATGGGAAGAGAAAAGAAACCTTTCCTACCAGGAGATATCTCAGCTCTCTTAGAGACTGAGGGGTGCTTGATGGAAGTTGCTGGGCCAGGATGGAAACAAGGCCTGCACTAAATTTTGTGGCTTCAAGGGATCCCATAAAAAATTTATCTCTTCTCTTTCCTGAAGTCTAAAGAAGCTTTTACATAGGGTTTATAAAAGATGGGATTAAGAATGGGGACAAGAGGGGACTAAGGGGAGACTTGCTTAAAGCTGAAAGTGATAGCTATCCTCCAGTCTCTTGTTGCTTTCTTATTTCAGTCCTTCTTGCTTCCAGGTGATACTGTAGTGAAGGGGTGTGGGATGCGAGTGGTGACCACACCATCCAATGCCTCTGCTGGGAACAGGTGTGGTTTGATTCTAAAAGCCTTTAGAATAGTTAGCAAAGCTGGTGAAAACAATCAAGCAAAAGTTATCCCCATTTACCTTGTCTCCTGAGCTACCCCTCAAATCCCCAAAGAACTGATCCAAACCTAACAGCTTAAAAGAAATAAACTTTTCTCTTTTATCTTACTTTTATGCTATTGTTAATAATAAAAGTTTCCCTTAGCTCACTTAGTATTCTAGGGGGGATGGTGACCTGGCTATATATATCTGTATACCTGGGGTTTCGAATAAGAGTACCAGATGGCCTGGGTTTGAATTCTGTCTACCACTGATGTTCTGTGTGATCTTAGGCAAGTTACTTAACCTCCCTGTATGTCTCATTTTCCTCATGTGTAACATGGGGATAATTATAGTTCGTACTTCATAGGGTTGCTGTGATAATTAAATGTGATAATAAACATAAAATGCATGTAAATCACCCATGAAGCGCTGCTAAATTCCATGCAATGAGCACATAGCTTATTAGATCTCTGCAGCCTGCTGACTGCTCTTCTTGAATACCACTTGCTAGGCTTTTCACACAGTATTTCCGGGTTCACTTCTAACCCCTCTGGCTTCTTTTTCTTAATCCCTTGACAAACATTTTACTCACCCCATAAATCCTGGTATTCTTCACAGTTCTGTCTCTTTTCAGAAGGGACGGTTTTGCAGCAATGACATCCTCCCTATGCATGCACTGTTGAATCACATGTCCCTATGTCCAGTCCAAAGATTTTCCCAGAACTAAAGCATATTTCTTTTCGTCTATTGAAAATGTATACTTCAGGTCGCACAAACATCATAACATATTCTATACAGAGTTAATAATCTCTTCTTAAACTTCTTACTTGAACTAAGTCTTCCTGTTGTCATCTTCTGAATTAATGGAATCCTCAAGAACCCAACCATCCAAACAAGAAAGTTAAAAGTTACCTTCTTGATCCTTTATTCTCTACAGCCCATAGATTAAATCTATCCTTTTATTTTTGTCTCCAGAATGCTTCCCTTAATACGTTTTCATCTTTTCTCCTAGGATTGTTATAATAGCTTGGGAACTGGTTTTCCTACTTCCCACTTGGTTTTCCTTCAAACCATTCTTCACACTTTTGCCAGTAGGATACTTTTAAAATGCAAATCCCATCTTTCACTCTTAGCATTGTCAAGTAGAAGTAAAATGCAAGACACACATGTAATTAAAAATAAAATTAGTAGCAAGCAAACACAGGTGAAATTAATTTTAATTATATATTTTATTTTGCCCAATCTACCCAAAACATTACCATTTCAACATGTAGTCAGTTAAAAAGTCTTTGACATCTGATGTCTATTATTTTCTACTTATAACACATCTTAATTTGGGGTAGCCACGTTTAAAAAGTACATGTGGCTACATGTGATTAGAGTGGCTCCAATATTGATCTGCACAGGACTAAAGGACAAAACACCCAAATTAATTTGCATGGCTTATTAAGACCCTTGATTATCTGCTCCCATCCTACATTTATAGCATCATCCTACACCAACTTCTTTACAAACTGTACTACAGCCCTACTGAAAATTTTCAAGTCTTACTATGTTCTTAGCATCCATACTGTCTCTTTGCTTGAAGAACACCCCATCTCATCTACTCAGTGATCTGCTTGCTCTTTATATCATCTCTGTGGAATCTTTCGACTACTGCTGAAGACCCAGACTCTACATGAGCATGTTCTGGTTCTCACACAATATAAAAGGAAGATTTCTTTATCCATTGCCTTCTAGTCCTAGAGTGCCAATAGGTCTTCTCTCCAACCCTGTGAAATCAGATATTTTAGAATTTATCCTTGGTTGGCATAAGGAAGAGGCATATTTGAATCAGTTTTTTATTTCCTTACTTTAACCCATGTTATGAGCAATTTATTTTTATTATTTTGGTTATAATTTACAAACCTGCTTTTTTAACATAAACATTCAAAGTCTCATGAAATTATATCATTCATAGTTGTTTTATAATGCCAAAATTCTAACAAAATTAATCTTCAGAAAAGAAGACTAGATGGAATTTCAATTAATTTGCTAATCATTCTTTATTAGTTTTTCTTTATTCTTTAGCTATAACACAAATAACTTATAACAAGTCTCTAGTATAGTGGGACATTTGTAGTCTTCATTTGTATTATTAAAAAGAACATTTACATTTCTAAGTAAGCATGCCCTTAGTGAATATTCTGGATTGTTTATAATGAGGTTTCTGAATATGCTTATTTTTAATTACATATGTACTATGGAAATTTGTTCTGCATGTAACAGTGTCAAATGATACAGAAATGTAATCCCAAATCCTCCTGCCTTTGGCAGAAACAACCACTTTTGATAGTTCCCCAAGTATCCTTTCAAAATTTACACACACATTCATACTTTCCTCCTTCACAAAAAAAGAACTATTTTTGTGACAATAAATTTTTAACTTACCTCTGTTTTGGAGATCTTTCAATATCAGTTCATATGACTCTACATCATTTTTAACTTTTTTTAAGAACAGTTTAAGTTCACAACAAAATTGAGGGTAAGGTATGAGATTTCTCATATCCCCTCTGCCCCCACACATGCATAGCCTTTCCCATTATGAACATCTCTGACTAGAATGGTATATTTGTCACGAAAGATGAACTTATATTGACACATCATAATCACCCAAAGCCCATAGTTTACCTTAGGGTTCACTCTTGGTGTACATTCTATGGGTTTGAGCAAATGTACACTGACATACATGCATCATTATAATATCAAAATATTTTCACTTCCCTAAAATTCCTCTGTGCTTTGTCTGCTTACCTCCCACCTCTGCATTAGCAACCATTGCTCTTGTTATTGTTTCCATAGTTCTGCTTTTTCCAGGATGTTGTATAGTTGGAATCATACATTATTATGTATGTAGACTTTTTTTTTCTAAGAGTATAATTGCTTTACAATGTTGTGTTAATTTCTTCTGTACAATGAAGTGAATCAGCTGTTTGTATACCTATATCCCCTCCCTCTTGGACCTCCCTCCCACCCCTCCATCCCACCCATCTAGGTAATCACAGAGCACTGAGCTGAGCTCCCTGTGCTACACAGCAGGTTCCCACTAGCTATCTATTTTACACATTGTATTGTAGTTATGTAAAACCTATATTCCCAATTCGTCCTCCCCTCCCCTTCCATCCACGTGTCCACATGTCCGTTCTCTACATCTATACCTCTATTCCTGCCATACAATAGGATCACCTGTACCATTTTTCTAGATTCCATAAATATGTGTTAATATACGATATTTGTTTTTCATTTTCTGACTTATTTCACTCTGTATGACTGACTCTAGGTCCATCCACCTCTCTACAAATGACCCAATTTCTTTCATTTTTATGGCTGAGTATTATTCTGTTGTATATATGTACCACATCTTCTTTATCCATTCACCTGTCATTGGACATTTAGGGTGTTTCCATGTCCTGGCTATTGTAAACAGTGCTGCAATGAATATTGGGGTGCATGTGTCCTTTTGAGTTATGGTTTTTCAGGGTATATGCCCAGTAGTGAGATTTCTGGGTGATATGGTAGTTTTATTTTTAGTTTTTAAAGAAACTCCAAACTGTTCTCCATTGTGGCTGAATCAATTTACATTCCCACCAACACTACAAGAGGGTTCCCTTTTCTCCACACCCTCTCCAGCATTTATTGTTTGTAGATTTTTGATGATGGCCATTCTGACGGGGGTGAAGTGATACCTCATTGTAGTTTTGATTTGCATTTCTCTAATAATTAATGATGTTGAACATCTTTTCATGTGTCTCTTGGCTATCTGTGTGTCTTCTTTGGTGAAATATCTATTTAGGTCTTCTGCCCATTTTTTAATTGGGTTCCTGGTTTTTCTTGACATTGAATTCCATGAACTGTTTGTATACTGTGGAGATTAATGCACAGAAATCTCTTGCATCCTATACACTAACAATGAGAAATCGAAAGAGAAATTAAGGAAACAATCCCATTTACCATCACAACAAAAAGAATGAAATACCTAGGAATAAACCTACCTAAGGAGGCAAAAGACTTATATTCACAAAACTATAAAACACTGATGAAAGAAATCAAAGATGACATAAACAGATGGAGAACCATACCATGTTCTTGGATTGGAAGAATAAATATTGTGAAAATGACTATACTACCCAAAGCAATCTACAGATTCAATGCAATCCCAATCAAACTACCAATGGCATTCTTCACAGAATTAGAAACAAAAATTTCACAATTTGTATGGAAACACAAAAGACCCCGAATAGCCAAAGCATTCTTGAGAAAGAAAAATGGAGCTGGAAGAGTCAGGCTCTCTGACTTCAAACTATACTACAAAGCTACAGTAATCAAGACAGTACGGTAATGGCACAAAAACAGAAATACAGATCAATGGAACAGGATAGAAAGCCCAGAGATAAACCATGCACATATAGTCACCTAATTTATAGCAAAGGAGGCAAGAAAATACAAAGGAGAAAAGACAACCTTTTCAATAAGTGGTGCTGAGAAAACTGGACAGCTACATGTAAAAGAATGAAAGTAGAACACTCCCTAACACCATACACAAAAATAAACTCAAAATGGATTAAAAACCTTAATGTAAGACCAAACACTATAAGACTCTTTGAGCAAAACATAGGAAAAAACGTTCTTTGACATAAACCACAGCAAGATCTTTTTTGACCCACCTCCTAGAGTAATGAAAATAAAAAAATAAATAAATAAACAAATGGACCCTAATTAAACTTAAAAGTTTTGCACAGCAAAGGAAACCATAAACAAGATGAATAGCCTTTTCAAATTGACTTCTTCCACTTGGTAATATCTTTTCAAGATTCCTTCATGTCTTTTCATGACTTGATAGCTTATTTCTTTTTATCACTGAATAATAACGCATTATCTTGTTGTACCACAGTTTATTTATCCATTCATCTACTGAAGACTGTTTTGGTGGTTTCCAAGGTTTTACAATTATGAGTAAAGTTGTTATAAATATCTGTATGCAGATTTTTTGTGTGGACATGTTTTCAACTCCTTTGGGTAAATACCAAAATGCACATTTGCTGGATCATATGGTAAGAGTATGTTTAGTTCTGTAAAAAACTGCCAAACTGTCTTCCAAAGTAGCTGTACCATTTTGCATTCCCACTAGCAATGAATGAGATTTCCTGTTCCTTCACATCTTGTCAACATTTGCTTTTGCCAGTGTTCCAGAATTTGGAGCATTCTAATAGGTGTATAATGATATCTTATCATTTTAATTGGCATTTCTCTAATGACATATAATGTGGAACATTTTTTCAGATTCTTATTTACCATCTATATATCTTTTTTGGTGAGGCATCTGTTAAGGTATTTGGATCATTTTTAAATTGGGTTTTTTATTTTCTTATTGTTGAGTTCTAAGAGTTCTCTGTATATTTTGGATAACAGTACTTTAATAGATGTGTCTTTATTTTCTCCCAGTCTTGAATTGTCTTTAGCCAAGCAGAAGTTTCTAATTTTAATGAAGTCCAGCTTATCAATTCTTTCTTTCATGAATTTTGTCTTTGGTGTTTTAACCATTATTCTTTTTAAAAGCTGAATTGATTGACATTTAAATTCATTTCAATGTTTCATTATCACAGAGAATGTAGCAACAAACATTCTTGTTCAGATGTCTTTGGGCACATGTATGCTTCTGTAGGATACATTATTATAGGTGAAATGAGTGAGTCAAGAATATACCTATTTAAAATTTTGATAGATATTGCTAATATTCTTCCTCTGAAAAAGGACTACCAATTTCCCCTTTCATCTGGAGTATAAAGGATAGGAATCAGATTTTATGAAACTGTAATTTGTTAGTGGCAAGAGAAGTGGGTCAGACATCAGAAGAACTGGTTCTTATTCCTCTTTCTGATACTCTAAGTAGCTCTGTGACATGACATGGATCACTTAGCTTTCCTGTCTCACTGGATCCTTTAACATGTACCTCTTAAAATGCTAGTAGATGTAGTTTCTAGCTTTGGCTTTCAAGCATATAGCAGAGTTCAACATGCTTAATATATAGTTTATGAAGACTGCATTTCTAAATCAGTCTGATACATTTCCTGCTTGCCTAAATTCTTCTAGAATGGAGCCAAATTCAGGGAAAAGCTAAGACTTCCAAAAGCTACTCAGATTCTCAGAAGCTAGCACTGCATTTGGTGCTTGGCTACCTAAATGCTGTTTTGGTTCAGAGACCTGATTTTCTAAGTGTCTAAGGCCAGGAGTGATTCCAGGCAGGCAGCAGACTCAGAAAAGGAGGAACAGGGGTCAATGTGGCAAAAATACACTTGACAAACATTCTGGGAGAAAATTCTGTGTTGCCAGACAAACCTGTTTCTCAGTATTCACAGGCGGAGATTTTCCATAATAAAAAGGTTTATTTCCCACACTTATGCGCACAGGATTAAACCAGTGACTTAAGGTAACACTGTCTTTTACCAGTGTTATTATTACCATTGTAAATGTTTGTCTGCCTGAAATACAATGGTACTGTGAGGTGATGGAGATAAAATTAACTGTTTATGTGTACATGATACCAGTTTTGCTGGAAAGTGACACAGTGATTAGAATGTCAATTATAACTATTTTCTTTCTCCATTTCAGATACTCATTTCAAAGGGGAAAAAAATTAAAGAATATTCAAACCAGAATTCTGAAACTGAGAGAAAGATTGCTAAGTGATGTCATTCTGTGGTAGGTATTTTCCAGGCCACTGACTTGTCAATGTTGCTGTTCACTGTATTCACCTGGCATTGAAAAAGATTGATGTGAGGTGAGGGACTCCCAGAGATTCTGATTTAATTGACCTTGGAAATGGCCTGACATCATAAGTTTTAAAAAGAGAGCCATTGGGTCTTATGCCACTCAATATGATAGTCACCAGTCTCATGTGGCACTGAACACTGAAAATATGGCCAGATTGAATTGATACATTCTTGAAGACTTAGTACCAAAAATGTAATATTAGTAACTAATACATTATTAATATTATATTCTAATAATAATATATCACACTAATTTAATACTAGTAACACTATTATTATTGTTATATTAATTAATATTTATAATTAATGTGTTAATAATAATAAAATACTATTTTATATGGATTTCATGTTGAAATGATAGTATTTTGGATATTAAATAAATGTATTACTAAAATTAATTTAACCTGTTTTTTTCTTTTAAAAATGTGGTACTAGAAAATGTGAAATTAAATATGTAGCTTAAGGGAAGGGATTAAGATAGTGGAGTAGGAAGATCCTGAGCTCATCTCCTCTCATGAGCACACCAAAATTACATATACTTGCAGAGCAACTATCTTGGAGAATGGCCTGAAGAATAGTAGAAAAGATTTTCCACAACTAAAGATAGAGAGAAGGAACCACAGTGACATGGGTAAAAGGGGTGCAGATGCAGTCTAGTCAGGACCCATACCCCTGATTGGTGATTCACAAGCAAGAGGGATATCACAACTGAGAAGTAAGGGGTATGAACCCCACATCATGGTCTCCAGCCCAGGGGCCCTACAACAGGATGAATCTCCAAAACATCTGGCTTTGGAAACCAAAGGGCTTGTGTTCAGGAGAGCTGTAGAGCTGTAGGAAACTGAGATTCCACTCCTAAAGGGCATGCACAAAATCTCACATGTTCTAAGACCCAGCACAGAGACAGTAGTTTGAAAGGTGCCTGAGTCAGAACCTCTTGCTGATCAGAAGGCAGCTGATAATCCCTTGGGGAATGAGATGATGTCAGGAAGCATTTTTGTGACCTTGTTCTACCAAGCTGACACTGGAGCTGGCAGGCACAATTTTAGAATCCTCCCTCTTGACTCTTAGTGCTGGGGGCCTAACCAACCCATCAGCATGACTTCAGGAGTTATATACATTGTCACGCCTTGCAAACAGCAAACCAAGAATCTTGCCCCACCCACTGGTAAACCCACAGAAACTGCATGAAGCAGGTTCTCACAGCCAGTTGGACCAGGGTCCAGCCCTGCCTACTATCACATAGTTGGTCCACCACAACAGATGGGTGCATGCAGAACACATAGGGGACATCTCTGGGGCATCTAGCTCTGATGGCCAGAAGGGACTATGATCTGGGCTCCATAGGATTCTTCCCAAATAAGGTCACTTCTCCAAGATGGAGAGACCTAACAGACCTACTTAATATATAGAAATCAACACAGTGAATTAGGTAAACTGAGGAGAAGAGTAATATGTTTCAAATGAAAGAACAAAAGTTCATAAAAAAGAACTAAGCAAAATAGAGATAGGCAATCTACCTAATAAAGAGTTGAAGATAATGATCATAAAGATGCACAACAAACTCACGAGAAGAATGAATGAACACAGTGAGAACTTCAACAAAGACTTCAAATATATAAAAAAGGAGCAATCAGAGCTAAAGAATACAATAACTGAAATTTAATAAATACACTAAAGGTAATCAACTGTAGATTAGGTGATACAGAGGAATGGATTAACAATCTGAAAGACATAGAAGTGGAAATCATCCAGCTGAACAGAAAAAAAAAATTTTTTTAAATATGAGGATAGTTTAATGGACTTCTGAGACAACATCAAGTGTACTAACATTCTCATTGTAGGGTTCCCAAAAAGAGAAGAGAGAGAGAAAGAGGCAGAGAACTCATTTAAAGAAATAATAGATGAAAATTTCCCTATCCTGGGGAAGAAAACAGATATGCAGGTCCAGAAAGCACAGAGTGTCCCTGGCAAGATGGACCCAGAGGTCCACTGAGACATAATTAAAATTGTAAATATTAAAGATAAAGAGAAAATCTTAAAAGCACAGAAGAAAACCAATTAGTTATGTACAAGAAAATTTCCATAAGACTATAAGCTGACTTTTCAACAGAAACTTTACAGGCTAGAAGAGAGTGGCATAATATATTCAAAGTGATAGAAGGAAGAAACCTACAACAAAGAATAATAAAGAGATTTACAGACAAGCAAAACTAAAATAGTTTATCACCACTACACTAGACTTACAACAAAGATTAAAGGGATTTCTCAAAGTTCTAAAGAAAGTCCAAAACTAGATTTTTTTTTTTCCACACTGTGAAGTTTGCAGAATCTTAGTTCCCCAATCAGGGATCGAACACAGGCCCTGTGAGTGAAAGCACTGAGTCCTAACCACTGGACCACCAGATAATTCCTTAGAAATTTTAAAAGTATGTCAGAAAAAATCTCACTAGTAAAGGCAATCATATAGTAAAGGTACTGGATCAATCACTTATAAAGCTAGCAGGAAGGCTAAAAGACAAACGTAATAAAATCATCTATATCTACAACAAGTAGTTAAAGGACACAGACAAAAAAATGATGTAAAATATGATGTAAAAAACTGGGAGGAGGGAGTAAAAACATAGGGCTGTTAGAATTTGTTCAAACTTAAGAGATCATCAACATAAATTAGACACCTATATACATAAGTTGCTATATATATATAGCTTGTTATATACATAGCTTGTTATATATGAACTTCATGGTGACCAAAAAAAAAAAAAAAACACCATAATAGATAGACACAAAAAAAGAGAAAGAAATCTAACTGTGATGTAAAAGTAGTCATCATATCACAAGGGAAGAGAGCAAGAGAGGAAGAAAGGAACAGAGAAGAGCTACAAAAACAACAAGAAAACAATTAACAAGCTGACAATAAGTGCATACCTATCAATTATTACCTAAAATATAAATGGACTAAATACTCCAACCAAAAGACAGACTGGCTGAATGGATAAAAAAATAAATATCTGTATATATGCTGCTTACAAGAGACTCACTTCAGATCTAGAGACACACATGGACTGAAAGTGAAGGGATGGAAAAAGGTATTCCATGCAATGGAAATCAAAAGAAAGCTGAAGTAGCAATACTTATATCAGACAAAGTACACTTTGAAACAAAGACTGTAACAGGAGACAAATGAGGACATTGCATAAAGGTGAAGAGATCAATAAAAAAAGATTACATAACACTTGTAAATATACATGTACCCAACATAGGGGCACCTAAATACATAAAGCAAATATTTACAGACATAAAGAGAGAAATTAAAAGTAGCACAACAATAGTATGGAACTTTAACACCCCACTTACATCAATGAACAGATCATCCAGATAGAAAATAAAATGAGGAAACTCTGGCTGTAAATGACACGTTAGTCAGATAGACTTAATAGTTATACATGGAACATTCATCCAAAGGTAGTAGAAACACTTTCTTTTTAAGTGTACATGAAACTGTCTATAGGATAGATCACATTCCGACCACACAAGTCTCAATAAATTTAATAATGTTGAAACCACATCAAGTGTCTTTTCTGAACATATACTGTAAGAAATACTAGAATCAACTCAAAGGAAAAAAAAAGAAAACCACAAAAACATGGAGTCTAAAAAAATGCTACTAATCAAGCAACGGGTCACTGAAGAAATCAAAGAGGAAATAAAAAAGTACCCAGATCAAATGAAAATTCAAATTCTATGGGAAGCAGAAAAAGCTGTTCTAAGAAGGAAGTTTATAGTGATACAAGCCAAACTCAGGAAACAATAAAAATAAGCAATCAAACTTTATACCTAAATGAACTAGAAAAAAGAAACAAAATCCAAAGTTAGCAGAAGAAAGGAAACAATAAAAATCATATGGGAAATAAATGAAATAGAGACTAAAAGCAATAGAAAATATCAATGAAACTAAGAGCTGATTCTTTAAAAAGATAAACAAAATTGATAAACCTTTAGCCAGACTCATCAAGAAAAAGAGAGAGCCCAAATAAATAAAATCAGAAATGAAAGAGAAGAAGCTACAAAGGACATGACAGAAATACAAAGGATCATAAGAGAGCACTACAAACAATAATCCAATAAAATGGACAACCTAGAAGAAATGGAAATTCCTAGAAATGTACAATCTCCTGAGACTGAATCAGGAAGAAGTAGAAAATATGAACAGAACTGGGGTGGGGAGGGTTGGGAGGGATAAATTAGTAGTTTGGGATTAGCAGATACAAACTATTATATATAAAATAGATTAAAACAACAAGATCCTACTGTATAACATAGGAAACTATATTCAATATTTCATAATAAACTGTAATGGAAAAATATGGAAAAGAATATACATATATTCACACACATCATTTTGCTGTACACAAGGAGCTAAAACAACATTGTAAATTAACTACTCTTCAATTAAAAAAGAAAATATGAAAAGGCAAATTACTAGTAATAATTGAATCAGTAATCAAGAAATTTCCACCAAACAAAAGTCCAGGATTTGATGGCTTCACAAGTGAATTCTACCAACCATTTAAAGAAGAACTAACACTTATCTTTTTCAAATTACTCCAAAAAAATTGCATAGGAGGGAACACTTCCAAATGCATTCTATGAGGTCAAAATCACTCTGATATCAAAACCAGACAAAAACACCACAAAAAAGAAAATAAAATTACAAGCTAATATTCCTGATGAACATAGGTGCAAAAATCCTCAACAAAGTATTAGCAAATCAAAATCAACACTACATTAAAAGGATCATACACCATGATCAAGTGGTATTTACCCACTGATGCAAAGATAGTTCAATTTTAGCAAATCCATCAATGAGATACACCACCTTAAGAATACAAAGGGAAGAAAATCACATGATCGTCTCAATGGTGGCAGAAAAAGGTTTTTTTGGACAAAATTCGACATCCATTTATGATTAAAATTCTCAAGAAAGTGGGCCTAGAGGAAACATATTTCAACATAATAAAGGTCATATAAGACAAACACAGTGAATGTCATACTCAATGGTGAAAAGCTGAAAGCATTTTCTCTAAGATCAGAAACAAGACAAGGATGACACTTTTATTCAACAAAAAGAAATAAAAGGTATCCAAAGTGGAAAGGAAGAAGTAAACTGTCACTCTTTGCAGATGACATAATTCAATGTAAAGAAAACTCTAAAGACTCCACCAAAAAACTATCAGAACTAATAAATGAATACAGTACATTTGCAGGATACAAAGTTAATATACAGAAATCTGTTGCATTTCTATACACTAATAATAATCTACCAAAAAGAGAAACTAAGAAAACTATCACACTTACAATTGCATCAAAAAGAATAAAAAACCTAGGAGTAAACTGAACCAAGGAAGTGAGTGATCTGTGTTCTGAAAACTATGAGACATTGGTGAAAGAAACTGAAGAAGACACATATCAGTGGAAGATATACTGTGCTCATGGATTGGAAGAAATTGTGAAGATGTCTATACTACTCAAGGCAATCTACAGACTCAATGCAACCCCTATCAAAACACCAGTGGTATTTATCAGAGGCTAGAACAAATAATCCTAAAATTTGTATGGAAACAAAAAGGACCCTGAATAGTCAAGACAGTCTTGAGAAAGATGGACAAAATTGGAGGTATCATGCTTCCTGATTTCAAACTATACTACAAACATATGTTAATCAAAATAGTACAGTACTGGCACAAAAACAGACAGACAAATAAAGCAGAATAGAGAGCCCTCAAATAAAACCACACTTATATGGTCAGTTAATTTATGACAGAGAAGGCAAGGACATACAATGAGGAAAAGATAGCCTCTTCAATAAATGGTGTTGGGAAAACTGAATAGCTACATGCACAAGAATGAAACTGAACCACTTTCTTACACCTTATACAAAAATAAACTCAAAATGGATTAAATTTAAGACCTGAAACCATAACACTCCTAGAAGAAAACATATGCAATATGTTCTTTGATGTCACTTTTAGCAATATTTTTGGATATGTCTCCTCAGACAATGGAAACAAGCAAAAATAAACAAATGAGAATACATAAAACTAAAAAGTTTTTGCACAGTGAAGGAAACCATCAACAACAAAAAGGCAACTTACTGAATGCAAGAAAATACTTGCAAATGATATATCTGATAAGGGGTTACTATCCAAAATATGTAAAATCTCATACAACTCAATATTGAAAAACAAATAATCCAATTTAAAAATGGGCAGACATTTATCTGAATAGACGTTTTTCCAAAGGAGAGGGCCAACAGACACATGAAAAAATGCTCAAAAATCACAAATCATCAGGAAAATGCAAATAAAAACCACAATAAGATATCACTTCACACTTGTCAGAATGGCTGTCATCAAAAAGAGGAATAACTAATGTTGGCAAGAATGTGGAGAAAAAGAATTCTCGTGCATTGTTGGTGAGAATGTAAATTGGTACAACCACTATTGAAAACAGTATGATTTCATAACAGTAGAATTACCATACATTCTATCAATTCCACTTCTGGGTATTTAACTGAAGAAAACAAAAACACCAATTCAGAAAGATATATGTATCCCTATGTTCATGCCAGCACTATTTATAATAGCCAAGATTTGGAAGCCACCTAGTGTTCATCAAGAGATGAATGGATAAAGAAGATATGGTATATATATACCACATTGTATACATATATACATAATGGGATACTTCTCAGCCACAAAGAAGAAGGAAATCTTGTCATTTGTGACAAATTGGATAGATCTAGAGGGTATTAAGCTAAGTGAAATAAGTAAGACAGAAACAGATTTCACTTATATGTGGAATATAAAAAATAAAACGAATAAAACAAAATGAAAACAGACTCTTAGATATAAAGAACAGACTGGTGTTGGCCAGAGATGAGGTGGTTGTGGGTGGGGAAAAATAAAGAAGATTAAGAGGTGCAAACTTCCAGTTATAATATAAGTAAATCACAGGGATGTAATAATATACAGCATAAGGAATATGGTCAACAATACTGTAATAACTTTGTAAGGGGAAAAATGGTTACTAGAATTATTGTGGTAATTATTTCATAATGTATTGAGAATGTTGAATGACTATGTTGTACATCTAAAAGTAACATAATATCATACATCAACTATACTTCCAAAAATGAACACGGAATGGAAAAAATTACATATGTGGCTTATAATTGTGGCTTGCATTATGTTTCTATTGGTTAATGCTGTGTGCATCAGTTTGGGCAAGAAATCTGATGCTGCCAGTGCAGCATCAGGGAAATCCAGGATACTGATTAGAATGGAGGGGTAACTTTACTTTAGGGTGGGGCAATTTTCATTTCTCATGACTACAGGAATTTTTTTCCCATAATATAGAGTCAGCCTTTTGGAAGAATAATTTTCAATCTAATTATTATCTGTTACCTCATTTTTTCTTTGTTGCAATGTTAAGGTAAATTCATCAAAATTTTTCCTGTTTTCCAAAGTAAGTTTAAAAATTTCTAAGAAAAATATTTATTCAAACAGAGTCCTCTACTATGCCTAAAGCACTCTATGAAATCACTGACTTCTTCTGTGGAGAATATAATAAGTGTGGAAAGAAATTCACTGAGCTGTCCAAAGGGGGAAAAAAAATCATGTGACTAAATCCCAGGATAACATACAGCCTCTTTTTTAAAAAATAAATTAATTTATTTAATTTATCTATTTATTTATTTGGTTGCTTTGGGTCTTAGCTGTGGCAGGTGAGTTCCTTAGCTGAGGCTCATAGGCTCCTTAGTTGTGGCTTGAGAGCTCCTTTGTTGTGGTAAGTGAACTCTTATTTGCGGCATGCATGTGGGATCTAGCTCTTGGACCAGGGATCAAATCTGGGCCCTCCGCATTGGCAGTACAGAGTCCCAACCACTGTGCCAACAGGGAAGACCAATACAGCCTCTTTTTTACAAAAATTTCTATACAAAGGGAGAATTTGAGAGGCATAACAGCAGTCAATATATAAGCAATTTGCTAAGAATTTTAAACTCACCATTTTTCTCAGTAATCGGTCCTACTTCCTAGCAGTGGGAAAGCCAGAGGCAAAATTTCCTAAGAACAAGTTTACAGGGAAAAAGGATTTATCCAAAATGTATACGGCAAGGATATCTGAATGAACTCCACCTTTTATTAGATAATTAGTGAATTACTTTAAAATATTTGACATTTGAAAATTAAAAAATTTTAATCTTAATTACTTTAAGGCTTTGCTAATCTGTTCCTTCTCAGCTATATTCTGAAAGATGTATGTGAAAAAATGTGTAAATTCTCTGCCCTTTACATTCCATTTTTGCTGTGATTTCCTCTTCCTTAGATATCCCTTTAAAATGGAAATTGAGAAAAGGGAAAAAGCAGATAGTTTGGGAGGAGAATTTACTATCTTTTTTAAAAAAACATATTTATTGGAGTATAATTGCTTTACAAGATTGTGTTAGTTTCTGCTGTGTAACAAAGTGAATCAGCTATATGTATACATATATCCCCATATCACCTCCCTCTTGCTTTGCATCTCCCTCCCACCCTCCCTATCCCACACCTCTAGGTGGTCACAAAACACCGAGCTGATCTCCCTGTGCTATGCAGCTGCTTCCCACTAGCTATCAATTTTACATTTGGTAGTGTATATATGTCAATGCTACTCTCTCACTTCATCACAGCTTACCCTTCCCCCTCGCGTGTCTTCAACTCCATTCTGTATGTGTGCGTCTTTATTCCTGTCCTGCCCCTAGGTTCAACAGAACCATTTTTTTTTTACTCCATATATATGTGTTAGCATATGGTATTTGTTTTACTCTTTCTATTTCACTCTGTATGACAGACTCTAGATTCATACACCTCAATACAAATAACTCAATCTCGTTTCTTTTTATGGCTGAGTAATATTCCATTGTATATATGTGCCACAGATTCTTTATCCATTCATCTTTAGAAGGACACTTAGGATGCTTCTATGTCCTGGCTATTGTAAATATTGCTGCAATGAACATTGTGGTACATGACTCTTTTTGAATTATGGTTTTCTCAGGGTATATGCCCAGAAGTGTGATTGCTGGGTCATATGGTAGTTCTATTTTTAGTCTTGTAAGGAATCTCTATACTGTTCTCCATAGTGACTGTATCAATTTACATTCCCATCAACAGTGCAAGAGGGTTCGCTTTTCCCCACACCCTCTCCAGCATTTATTGTTTGTAGACCTTTTGCTGATGGCCATTCTGAATGGTGTGAGGTCATACCTCACTGTAGTTTTGATTTGCTTTTCTCTAATGATTAGTGATGTTGAGCATCTTTTCATGTGTTAAGTGTGATTGCTGGGTCATATGGTAGTTCTATTTTTAGTCTTGTAAGGAATCTCTATACTGTTCTCCATAGTGACTGTATCAATTTACATTCCCATCAACAGTGCAAGAGGGTTCGCTTTTCCCCACACCCTCTCCAGCATTTATTGTTTGTAGACCTTTTGTTGATGGCCATTCTGAATGGTGTGAGGTCATACCTCACTGTAGTTTTGATTTGCTTTCCTCTAATGATTAGTGATGTTGAGCATCTTTTCATGTGTTTGTTGGTAATCTGTATGTCTTCTTTGGAGAAATGTCTATCTAGGTCTTATATCCAATTTTGGATTGGGTTGTTTGATTTTTTGATATTGAGTTGCATGTGCTGCTTGTATATTTTGGAGATAATCCTTTGTCCGTTGATTCATTTCCAAATATTTTTTCCCATTCTGAGGGTTTTCTTTTCATCTTGTTTATGGCTTCCTTTGCTGTGCAAAAACTTTAAAGTTTCACTAGGTCCCATTTGTTTATTATTGTTTTTGTTTCCATTTCTCTAGAAGGTGGGTCAAAAAGAATCTTGCTGTGATTTATGTCATAGAATGTTCTTCCTATGTTTTCTTCTAAGAGTTTTATAGTGTCTGGCCGTACATTTAGACTTTTAACCCAATTTTAGTTTATTTTTATATATGGTGTTAGGGAGTGTTCTAACTTCATTCTTTTACATGTAGCTGTCCAGTTTTCCCAGCACCACTAATTGAAGAGGATGTCTTTTGTCTGTTATATATTCTTGCCTCCTTTATCAAAGATAAGGTGACCATATGTGCATGGGTTTATCTCTGGTCTTTCTATCCTGTTCCATTGATCTATATTTCTATCTTTGTGCCAGTACCATACTGTCTTGATTACTGTAGGTTTGTACTATAGTCTGAAGTCAGGGAGCCTGATTCCTCCAGCTCCATTTTTCTTTCTGAAGATTACTTTGGCTATTTGGGGTCTTTTGTGTTTCCATACAAATTGTGAAATTTTTTCTTCCAGTTCTGTGAAAAATGCCATTGGTTGTTTGATAGAGATTGCATTGAAACTGTAGATTGCTTTGGGTAGTATAGTCATATTCACACTGTTGGTTCTTCCAATCCAAGAACATGGTATATCTCTCAATCTGTTTGTTTCATCTTTAATTTCTTTCATCAGTGTCTTATAGTTTTCTGCATACATGTCTTTGGTCTCCTTAGGTAAGTTTATTCCTATTCTTTTTGTTGCAATGGTAAATGGGAGTGTTTCCTTAATTTCTCTTTCAGATTTTTCATCATTAGTGCATAGGAATGCAAGAGATTTCTGTGCATTAATTTTGTATCCTGCTACATTACCAAATTCATTGATTAGCTCTAGTAGATTTCTGGTAGCATCTTTAGGAGTCTGTATGTATAGTATCACATAATCTGCAAACAGTGACAGTTTTATGTCTTCCCTTCCAATTTGTATTCCCTTTATTGCTTTGTCTTCTCTGATTTCTGTGGCTAAAACTTCCAAAACTGTGTTGAGTAATAGTGGTGAGGGTGGGCAACCTTGTCTTGTTCCAGATCTTAGAGGAAATGGTTTCAACTTTTCACCATTGAGAATGACGTTGGCTGTTGATTTGTCATATATGGCCTTTATTATGTTGAGGTAAGTTCCCTCTGTGCTTAGTTTCTGCAGAGTTTTTATCATAAGTGGGTGCTGAACTTTGTTAAAAGCTTTTTCTTCATCTATTGAAATGATCATATGGTTTGTATCCTTCAATTTGTTTATATGGAGTATCACATTGATTGATTTGCATATATTGAAGAATCCTTGCATTCCTGGGGTAAACCCCACTTGATTGTGGTGTAGATCCTTTTAATGTGTTGTCTGATTCTATTTGTTAGTATTTTGTTGAGGATTTTGCATCAATGTTCATCAGTGTTATTGGCCTGTAGTATTCTTTTTTTGTGACATCTTTGTCTGGTTTTGATATCAGGGTGATGGTGTCCTCGTAGAATGAGTTTGGGAGTGTTCCTCCCTTTGCTTTATTTTAGAAGACTTTGAGAAAGATAGGTGTTAGCTCTTCTCTAAATGTTTGTTATAATTCACCTTTGAAGCCATCTGGTCCTGGGCTTTTGTTTGTTGGAAGAATTTTAATCACAGTCTAAATTTCAGTGCTTGTGTTTTGTCTGTTTATATTTTCTATTTCTTCCTGGTTCAGTCACAGAAGGTTTTGCTTTTCTAAGAATCTGTCCATTTCTTCCAGGTTGTCCATTTTATTGGCATATAGTTGCTTGTAATAATCTCTCACGGTCCTTTGTTTCTCTTCAGTGTCAGAAACTTCTCCTTTTTCATTTTTAATTCTGTTGATTTGAGTCTTCTCCCTTTTCTTCTTGATGAGTCTGGCTAATGGTTTATCAATTTTGTTTATCTTCTCAGAGAACCAGCTTTTTGTTTTATTGATCTTTGATATTGTTTTCTTT
>NC_041219.1:99570267-99598693 GCF_002837175.3 Physeter macrocephalus
AGGTGGGTCAAAAAGAATCTTGCTGTGATTTATGTCATAGAATGTTCTTCCTATGTTTTCTTCTAAGAGTTTTATAGTGTCTGGCCGTACATTTAGACTTTTAACCCAATTTTAGTTTATTTTTATATATGGTGTTAGGGAGTGTTCTAACTTCATTCTTTTACATGTAGCTGTCCAGTTTTCCCAGCACCACTAATTGAAGAGGATGTCTTTTGTCTGTTATATATTCTTGCCTCCTTTATCAAAGATAAGGTGACCATATGTGCATGGGTTTATCTCTGGTCTTTCTATCCTGTTCCATTGATCTATATTTCTATCTTTGTGCCAGTACCATACTGTCTTGATTACTGTAGGTTTGTACTATAGTCTGAAGTCAGGGAGCCTGATTCCTCCAGCTCCATTTTTCTTTCTGAAGATTACTTTGGCTATTTGGGGTCTTTTGTGTTTCCATACAAATTGTGAAATTTTTTCTTCCAGTTCTGTGAAAAATGCCATTGGTTGTTTGATAGAGATTGCATTGAAACTGTAGATTGCTTTGGGTAGTATAGTCATATTCACACTGTTGGTTCTTCCAATCCAAGAACATGGTATATCTCTCAATCTGTTTGTTTCATCTTTAATTTCTTTCATCAGTGTCTTATAGTTTTCTGCATACATGTCTTTGGTCTCCTTAGGTAAGTTTATTCCTATTCTTTTTGTTGCAATGGTAAATGGGAGTGTTTCCTTAATTTCTCTTTCAGATTTTTCATCATTAGTGCATAGGAATGCAAGAGATTTCTGTGCATTAATTTTGTATCCTGCTACATTACCAAATTCATTGATTAGCTCTAGTAGATTTCTGGTAGCATCTTTAGGAGTCTGTATGTATAGTATCACATAATCTGCAAACAGTGACAGTTTTATGTCTTCCCTTCCAATTTGTATTCCCTTTATTGCTTTGTCTTCTCTGATTTCTGTGGCTAAAACTTCCAAAACTGTGTTGAGTAATAGTGGTGAGGGTGGGCAACCTTGTCTTGTTCCAGATCTTAGAGGAAATGGTTTCAACTTTTCACCATTGAGAATGACGTTGGCTGTTGATTTGTCATATATGGCTTTATTATGTTGAGGTAAGTTCCCTCTGTGCTTAGTTTCTGCAGAGTTTTTATCATAAGTGGGTGCTGAACTTTGTTAAAAGCTTTTTCTTCATCTATTGAAATGATCATATGGTTTGTATCCTTCAATTTGTTTATATGGAGTATCACATTGATTGATTTGCATATATTGAAGAATCCTTGCATTCCTGGGGTAAACCCCACTTGATTGTGGTGTAGATCCTTTTAATGTGTTGTCTGATTCTATTTGTTAGTATTTTGTTGAGGATTTTGCATCAATGTTCATCAGTGTTATTGGCCTGTAGTATTCTTTTTTTGTGACATCTTTGTCTGGTTTTGATATCAGGGTGATGGTGTCCTCGTAGAATGAGTTTGGGAGTGTTCCTCCCTTTGCTTTATTTTAGAAGACTTTGAGAAAGATAGGTGTTAGCTCTTCTCTAAATGTTTGTTATAATTCACCTTTGAAGCCATCTGGTCCTGGGCTTTTGTTTGTTGGAAGAATTTTAATCACAGTCTAAATTTCAGTGCTTGTGTTTTGTCTGTTTATATTTTCTATTTCTTCCTGGTTCAGTCACAGAAGGTTTTGCTTTTCTAAGAATCTGTCCATTTCTTCCAGGTTGTCCATTTTATTGGCATATAGTTGCTTGTAATAATCTCTCACGGTCCTTTGTTTCTCTTCAGTGTCAGAAACTTCTCCTTTTTCATTTTTAATTCTGTTGATTTGAGTCTTCTCCCTTTTCTTCTTGATGAGTCTGGCTAATGGTTTATCAATTTTGTTTATCTTCTCAGAGAACCAGCTTTTTGTTTTATTGATCTTTGATATTGTTTTCTTTACTTCCTTTTATTTATTTCTGCTCTGATCTTTATGATTTCTTTCCTTCTGCTAGCTTTGGGTTTTGATTTTCTTCTTTCTCTAATTGCTTTAGGTATAAGGTTAGGTTGCTTATTTGAGATTTTTTTTTTTGTTTCTTGAGGTAGGATTCTATAGCTATAAACTTACCTCTTAGAACTGATTTTGCTGCATGTCACAGGTTTTGCATCATTGTGTTTTCATTGTCATTTGTTTCTAGGTTTTTTAAAATTTCCTCTTTGATTTATTCAGTGATATCTTAGTTATTCAGGAGAGTATTGTTTAGCCTCCATGTGTTTGTATTTTTTACATTTTTTTCCCTTTAATTGAGATCTAATCTGATAGCATTGTGGTCAGGAAAACTACTTGATATGAGTTCAATTTTCTTATGTTTATCAAGGCTTCTTTTGTGACCCAAGATATGATCTATACAGGAGAATGTTCTACTTGAGAAGAAAGTGAATTCTGTTGTTTTGGGATGAAATGTCCTATAGATATCAATTAAGTCCATCTTGTTTAATGTGTTATTTAATGCTGTGTTTCCTTATTTACTTTCATTTTTGTAGATCTGTCCATTGGTGAGTGTGGGGTGTTAACATCCCCTACTATTATTGCGATAGTTAGATTTCTCCTTTTGTGGCTGTTTGCATTTGCTTTATGTATTGAGGTGCTCCTATGTTTGGTGCATAAATATTTACAATTGTTATATCTTCTTCTTTGATGATCCCTTGATCATTTTGTAGTGTCCTTCTTTGTCTCTTGTAGTAGTCTTTATTTTAATGTCTATTTTGTCTGATATGAGAACTGCTGCTCCAGCTTTCTTTTGGTTTCCATTTGTATGGAATATCTATCCTGTCACTTTCAGTCTGTATGTGTCCCTAGGCCTGAGGTTGGTCTCTTGTAGACAGCATGTATATGGATCTTGTTTTTGTATCCATTCAGCCAGTCTATGTCTTTCGGTGGGAACATTTCATTCATTTACATCTAAGGTAATTATCGATATGTATGTTCCTATTACCATTTTCTTAATTGTTTTGGGTTTGTTTTTGTAAGCCGTTTCCTTCTTTTGTTTTTCTTTCCTATAGAAGTTCCTTTAGCATTTGTTGTAAAGCTGGTTTTGTGGTGCTGAATTGTCTTAACTTTTTCTTCTCTGTTAAGGTATTCATTTCTCCATCGAATCTAAATGAGATCCTTGCTGGATAGAGTAATCTTGGTTGTAGGTTTTCCCCTTTCATCACTTTAAATATTTCTTGCCACTCCCTTCTGGCTTGCAGAATTTCTGCTGAAAATTTAGCTGTTAACCTTATGGGGATTCCCTTGTATGTTATTTGTTGCTTTTCCTTTGCTGCTTTCAATATTTTTTCTTTGTATTTAATTTTTGATAGTTTGATTAATATGTCTCTTGGCATGTTCCTCCTTGGATTTTTCCTGTATGGGAGTCTCTGTGCTTCCTAGACTTGATTGAATATTTCCTTTCCCATGTTAGGGGAGTTTTCAAACTACTTCAAATATTTTCTCAGACCCTTTCTTTTTCTCCTCTTCTTCTGGGACCCCTATAACTTGATTGTTGGTGCATTTAATGTTGTCCCAGAAGTCTCTGAGACTGTTCTCAGTTCTTTCCATTCTTTTTTCTTTATTCTACTCGCAGTAGTTATTTCCACTATTTTATATTAAGGTCACTTATATGTTTTTCTGCCTCAATTATTCTGCTATTGATTCCTTCTAGAGAATACTTAATTTCATTTATTTTGTTGTTCATCATTGTTTGTTTGCTCTTTAGTTCTTCTAGGTCCCTGTTAAATGTTTCTTCTATTTACTCCATTTTATTTCCAAGATTTTGGATCATCTTTACTATCATTACTCTGAATTCTTTTTCAGTTTTACTGCCTATTTCCTCTTCATTTGTTTGCCTGGTGGGTTTTTACCTTACTCCTTCATTGGTTGCATATTTCTCTGTCTTCTCATTTTAACTTACTGTATTTGGGGTCTGCTTTTCACAAGCTGCAGGTTCATAGTTCGCATCATTTTTGGTGTCTCCCACCAGTGGGTAAGGTTTTTTCAGTTGCTTGTGTAGGCTTCCCAGTGGAGGGGACTGGTGCCTCTGTTCTGGTGAGTTGTTCTGGATCTTGTCTTTCTGGTGGGCAGGGCTACATCCTGTGGTGTGTTTGGGGTGTCTGTTAACTTAGTATGATTTTAGGCAGCCTCTCCCCTAATCGGTGGTGTTGTGTTCCTGTCTTGTTAGTTGTTTGGCATGGGGAATCCAGCACTGGAGCCTGCTGACCATTGAGTGGAGCAGGGTCTTAGTGTTGAGATGGAGATCTCTGGGAGAGCTCTTGCTGATTGATATTACTTTGGGCTGGGAGGTCCCTGGTGGTGCAATGTCCTGAACTTGGCTCTCCCACCTCAGAGGTTCAGACCTGGCACCAGGCCAGATCACCAAGACCTTGTCAACCACATGGCTCAGAAGAAAAGGGAGAAAAAAAGGAAAGATAAAAAAATAATGAAAAGTTTAAAAAAATACAATAAAATTATTAAAATAAAAAATATTAAAATAATAAAATTAAAAAGTAATTTAAAAAAAGAAGAGGGCTTCCAAACCAATAAACAAATCCATCAATGATAACAAGCACTAACAACTATACTAAGATAAACATTAAATATCAGAAACAAGTCAGTCACAGACAGCAAACCCCAAGTCTGCAGTTGCCCCCAAAGTCTACTGCCTCATTTTGCGTTGCTTCATTGTCTATTCAGGTATTCCACAGATGCAGGGTACCTCAAGTTGACTATGGAGATTTAATCCGCTGCTCATGAGGCTGCTGGGAGAAATTTTCCTTTCTCTTCTTTGTTCGCACAGCTTCTGGGGCTCAGCTTTGGATTTGGCCCCGCCTCTGTATGTAGGTCGCCTGAGGGCATCTGTTCTTCACCCAGACAGGACGGATTTAAAGTAGCAGATGATTAGTTGTCTCTGGCTCACTCAGACCGGGGTGTGGGAGGGGTATGGAATGCAGGGTGAACTTGCAGTGGCAGAGGTCTCTGTGACGTTGCAACAACCTGAAGTGTACTGTATGTTCTCCCAGGGAAGTTGTCCCTGGATCACGGGACCCTGGCAGTGATGGGCTGCACAGTCAGCCTAGGCTCATGCCCATCTCTGGAGCTCCTTTAGGTGGTTCTCTGAATCCCCTTTACTTGCTCACCCTGAAACAATGGTCTTTTTCCTCATAGGCAGGTCCAGAATTTTCCCGTACTCCCTCTCAGCTAGCTCTGGTGCACTAGCCCCCTTCAGGCTGTGTTCATGCAGCCAACCCTAGTCCTCTCCCTGGGATCTGTCCTCCAAAACCTGAGCCTCAGCTCCTAGCCCCCACCCACCCTAGCAGGTGAGCAGACAAGCCTCTCGTGCTGGTGAGTGCTGGTTGGCACCAATCCTCTGGGTGGTGATCTTTCTGCTTTGCCATCTGCACCCCTGTTGCTGTTCTCTCCTCTGTGGCTCTGAAGCTTCCACACACACACACCCCTGTCTCTGCCAGTGAAGGGGCTTACTAGTGTGTGGAAACTTTTCATCTTTCACAGCTCTTTCCCATAGATGCAGGTTCCATCCCTATTCTTTTATCTCTGTTTTTCCTTTTTTCTTTTGTCCTACCCAGGTAAGTGGAGAGTTTCTTGCCTTTTGGGAAGTGCGAGGTCTTCTGCCAGTGTTCAGTATGTGTTCTGTAAGAGTTGTTCCACATGTAAATGTATTTTTGATGTATTTGTTGGGGAAGAAGGTGATCTCCACGTCTCACTCTTCTGTCATCTTTAAGGTCCCGTTCTACACTATTATCTTTTTTTTACCAGTTTTATAATTCTAAAAATTGCCTAACATTATAAAAAAAGAAGCTATTGTTTACATTTGTGTATATACTTGGAGGGCTGCAAAATAGTTGAATTTTGTGACAAAAAGGAAAAATTCTTAAAGGGATTGTTTGAAATGATCCACTTTGTTCAATTGTTACCAAGACAGTAGTCATTAAACACATCATGCACACTTTACAAAACTAAAAGTAAAGAGCGTGACAATACACCAGTTTGGATCTTCAGTACTCTGAGTATTTTCAATTTGGGATTTTTTTTTCTTTTTCCAGGCTATTAGCTTGGAAAGCTTAGATATCAGAAATCAGAGTTTTTATGAAATTATACTCAAAAAATCCCTTTGGAACCTTGCTTTAAATGGGACGTGATGTTATGTGAAAAGTAATAAACTCTTGACATACACCAGATTTTCTGACATATTTACAATTTCTACTCTAAATCCTTTATATTTCATTGTTTTTATCATTTGATATGTATGTAGCTTAAGAAGACTTGAGTCTCTCACATGCCTTAGTTTTGTGTGAACTTTTAATGAGCATTCGGAATTTTCTTAGAAGGAAATCATAGGCAGTTCAATTTTGGGCTCATACCTTGATTGTTGAGTCTTTGCTTTCCTATATATGACTCATGTGTTTTTGAGCAATTTGTGTAACTGTTCTGAGCTTCAACTTTCTTTATCTTTAGAATTCAGGTCGTAACTTTCCTTTACATAACTCTTCGCAAGATTAAAGTTATCTATTAGTGTCTAGTTAGGGTTATGCAGTACAAAGGGAGTGTAGTACATCAAAGAGTGGTGACTCAATGCAGAAGATACTGAGTTTGTATTTTGTCTGAATGACACTGAGAGAGGCAGTTTAATTAGGACACTGACACTCTATGTTTAAATTTGGTTTCTGTAACCTACTATTTGTAAGAATTTGGGCAAGTTTTTAAATCTGTTGGCCCAGTTTCCTCACTTGTAAAATAGATTACTTATAGTACCTTCTTTATAAGATTATTGCCAATATTAATTATTTAATACATAGGAAGACCCTAGAACACAGTTTCTCACATATAGAAAAGCTATATAAGTCTATATTCATTCTGGCACATTCTAGGTACTCAATAAATATATTAGTATATAATTGTCTCATGGTCAGAGACAGCTCTGACTCTTGAGTGGAAGTGACAGTTTGGGGGAAAGTGAAAAAAGACATTTGAATTTCCCTAGGATACCAAAATGTTTTGGGTAATGAGAGGCCAAAAAAAATGGATTGGAAGGGTGAGTAAGTGTTATCAAAATTATGGAAATAATCCAACTTGTATTTTCCATAAATGTACATAAAATGTACATAAAATACATTTTGTATGTATTTTATGAGTTTTTTCTTATAAAACTTGCAAGATATTCAGGACAGACATTACTCTCCCTCTTTTAAAAGTGAGAAAACTGGAGTCAAAGGTTTTGCTGACCAATGAGGGACCTAGAACAAACTTCTTTTCTTCACCTGAACTCTGCAAGCATCCAGAGCTTGGTACTACCAGAGGCCTTAGTGCCCATCTGTCTCCTTGGAAAGTCCAGATGAATTTGGGTGAGTCTCTCCTGGCTCTCAGATCTCCTGTTATTGACTGATGATCCTAAGTTTTATTCAGTGATGTTAAACTTCTCTCTGGAGGATTAGGTTTTCCTTGAAACTTAGTTTCAAGAGAGATACCTGGAATATCTTCAGTTGAAAGACATGGGAAGATTTTGCTCAGTTTAAACACTGAGTGGGTTATCCTCAGTTGAAAGACTGGGAAGGTTTTTCTCAGTTGAAAGGCACTGAGTAAATTTGGACTCGGTAATTGGGTGGAAGATTGGCCTGTCATTTTTCCTTGAATTTCCTACTTTAATAGAGTTTGTTAGAATAAAAGTGAAGATGCCTCATGAGAACTTTCAGCTCCAAAGAAGGGACATCTCCTCCTGGTCAACAACAGCTTTCTCAGGCAACTGAACAACTTGCAGGAGTGGTGGAGGCAAGTCCTCACACTGTGCAGCCATCCCTATAGGGAAACCCACTCATTTTAATTAAAAACTTGCTCTGCTAGGGACACGCATAAGAGCTGGCCACTTTATGATCCAACCACCCATGGTAGTCTTAGGCCATCAAAGGGAGAAACTGAGACATGTAAGATGGCTGAAACAACTCTAGAGTGAAACCTAGAGGAGGTAAGTTCACAAACAGCACATTGGCCCACCACACAATCATCACCAGAAATTTTCTCTCAACAAACCAACCTCAGAATGGGAAACAAAGCTTTCAAAGCAAAAGAAAAAGGAACAACAGATTGACAGCCTCCAACTAATACCCTAGCCAGGATTATGTACGTACAAAACTTATACTTACAAGTACTTACTCCTTTGTTTACTGAAATGGCAGGCTGAAAGGACTCTAGAGTGAAACCTAGAGGAGTTAAGCCCACAAACAGTACGTTGGCCCACCGCAGGATCTTCACTAGTGATTTTATCTCAACAGACCAATTTAGGAATGGGGAGCAAATCTTTCAAACCAAAAGAAAAAGGAGCGACAGATTGTCAGCCTCCAACTAACATCCCATCCAGGTTTATGTACATACACAACTTATACTTACAAGTACTTACTTAATTGGGAATTAAAGGAAATCTCACCCTGAAAATAACTTTAAAAAGTGAGAAAACTGAACTGTGAAGAAGTTGAATTGACTTTGCCCAGAAATACAGAACAGAAAAGAGCCACAAAATTTATGGTTTACCTCCCAATTTTAGTTATTTTTATCATTATATCACATTATCTCCATATGAAATGATGTTGGTAAACGACTGTAAGTATTTTCTGGGTTTTCTGAAATGTTTATTTAACTTCACTGTTTAATTCTTTCCCAAAGGAATTTTCCTCAGGTGAACTTAACATTTTAATATGTACAACCTACATTAGTTCTTCAAAGTTATAGCTTTAAATTTTGAAGAACTTAGGAGCATTTTTATCACATGAAGTTTTTTGGAGGCAAAGCTCGTGAATATGTGTTTTAAATATATATATAATCTTAAAATAACGGGAATATTAGTGCATTCTAGATGCTTCTAAAAATCCGTTTTAAATTACAATGGCTATTGTGTCCTCTGAAGCAACATTGGCTTCAAGGATAATGACGTTTTTCTTTTGTACAGCATTGAGAATGGCTTAGTTTTCACCTTTATTTGCAAACGTTAGGTATGCACAAATTGTATTAGTATTCTCACCTACATGGAGAAAGTCATTAAACAATTTTATTGCTAGGATTCCCTCTTTAAGTTTCAAGATCTTTAGATTTATACTCTGTCAGTGTACATAATATCTTAAAATCAGATATTTAGTAGATTGCCTGCGTAGTGTTCTAATTTAGGCATAATTTCAGAATATTGTTGAATTTATTTTATTTACTTTAAGTTTCTCTAGTTATCAGTCTCTATATCATAAAATATTTGGCTGCTCTAATCTGAACTCTCAACGTCTGTACTGTGTACCATCAAGACAGCAGGAGTTCCCTGAACTTTTGTTGCTATTTGAATTAGAAATAAGGTCTTGTCTCTTATACAAACAACAGTTTATAATTTGTTAAAAGGGTGCACTACAGTTGATAAGTCATTGCTCAGAAAACACATGAGCACAGAAACACTGGGGACTTGGGTAAATGGATTTAAAAATAACCCAGATTCTATTTCCTACAATTTAGAGTTATTTCAGTTTAATCACATCTGCTGCTTTCCCCTACATGCTTCTTCAGGAGATGGGTAAGCCCATCTTTACAGAAGGTTTAAGAGTCTTCCTATTAATCTTTTCTGTTTATTGCTAGATGGATCATACAGTTATTTTTGGACCCAGAAAATCAAGTTATTGGTTTAGAAAATCCTTACAGTTAAGGCCAGTTATTTTATCCAATGTCGCTCTTTGCAGTTCAGCCTGTTACTTGAACAACACAAAAGCATGTGATGTTTTTGTTGGAGCCCATTTTAATTCACTGTAAATTTTAAGGCCACACAAAGAATGCTCATCAGACTTTCAATGCAGGGGTCACAACGCAAATGCTTATGGGGCAGGGCTGTTAAAATAAACAAGTAGATTGGGTGGTGGGGACTGTGGTTAACTGGAGAGTAAACACTCCTGTCAAGGATAGGAGGATGGGGTGAGCCAGGAAGACTGTTTTCATGAATGGGATACAATATCGGTTATTTTTATTATTATTTTAGGCATATGAGTTTCTCATTTTTTCTGAATGTCACCAGTCTCCAGAACCTTATTACTTTTCCTAGGTATGTTCCCACCTGGGAACAAAGGGCTCTGTTACTGATCTGTGGTGTTTTTGTTGATATGGTGCAAAGATGTCGAAAAGTCAATCCACCTGGTTGTTCTCTGAAGTATCCACCTAGTCACTCTGTTGCTGGCCCTAGAGCTCAGTATATAACTGATTTATGCTCTGGGCATACTTAGAGACACTTCCACTTTTTGCAAGAGATTTCTACTGTGTTCTTTCTTGTTTAGTCAAATACCTCTGCTTTCTCTCTTTCTAGGATTCTCTTTGGTTGACATTGAAGGGTACCTCTTGTAGTTTTCCAATTGAGAAACTGAATTTTATTTAAAAAATCCTTTTTTTTAATGTTTAGAGACTTGAAGTGGGAGATAGAGTTTGCAGGAAGTGTGACATTTTGAATTAAAGCTCACCTACTTTTCATAACTTTTTATTTCATATAGGAGTATAGTTGATTAACGATGTTGTGATAGTTTCAGGTGTACAGTAAAGTCAGTTATACATATACATGTATCTACTCTTTTTCAAATTCTTTTCCCCATTTAGGTTGTTACATAATATTGAACAGAGTTCCCTGTGCTGTACAGTAGGTCTTGTTGGTTATACATTTATATATAGCAGTGTATACATGTCAATCCTGAAAATATTTGCAAATGATGTGACCGACAAAGGATTAGTCTCAAAAATTTACAAACAGCTCATATGGCTTAGTATCATCAAAACAAACAACCAAATCAAAAAATGGGCAGAAGAATTAAATAGACATTTCTCCAAAGAAGACATACAGATGGCCAAGAGGTAAATGAAAAGATGTTCAACATCACTAATTATTAGAGAACTGAAAATCCAAACTACAATGCTATATCACCTCACACCAGTCAGAATAGCTGTCATCAAAAAATCTACAAACAGTAAATGCTGGACAGGGTGTGGAGAGAAGGGAACCCTCCTACACTGTTGGTGGGAATGTAAATTGGTACAGCCACTATGGAGAACAGTATGGACGTTCCTTAAAAAACTAAAATATAGAGCTACCACATGATCCAGCAATCCCACTCTTGGGCATATATTCAGAGAATAACATGGTCCGAAAGGATACATGTTCCCCAATGTTCATTGCAACACTGTTTACAATAGCCAAGACATGGAAACAGTGTCCATCAACAGAGGAATGGATAAAGAAGTTGTGGTACATATATACAATAGGCTATTACTCAGCCATTAAAAAGAATGAAATAATGCCATTTGCAGCAACATGGATGGAGCTAGAGATTGTCATACTAAGTGAAGTAAGTCAGACAGAGAAAGAGAAATATATGAAACCATTTATATGCAGAGTATAAAAAGAAATGATACAAATGAACTTCTTTACAAAACAGAAACAAACTTGCAGAGTTAGGAAAGCTCATCTATTTTTATTTTATAGAAGATAGTCAAATTATAAAAGAATAAAAATGTGCTGAGTATGGAGCTAGACTCTTTTTTTTAATATTCATTATTATTTTTTCTTAGATAATGTCTATAGAACATTTTGCTTTGGTATAGCACACAAAACAATTTACTTAAAAGAAGTATTTTTCCAATGACCTTTTCCTTTAATTCGTCTGTCTAGCATTGCATATCTTACAATACCTCTTGGCAATTTATTAAATTTTTTTTCCCTAAGCTTATTCTAGTGGGAATTCTAGTGGGACTTGCTGGGAGCCATTAGAAGCTAAGATAAGGCAAGGAAGGTTTTCTCCCCAGAGCCTTCAAAGAAAACATTGCCCTGACGACATCTTGATTTCATACTTCTGGCCTCCAGAACTCACCATCCAAGACAGTTCAACTGGTTGGTAGTAGCGGCCCTCACAAAGGCAAAGTGGAAATTTTCCATGATGACCAGTGGGAAATGCATGGTAGACTGGTCATCTGTAGGAATTTGGGATACCAAGGTGTTCAAAATGTGCATAAGGGAGTTTATTTTGGAAAAGGTACTGGTCCAATGTGGCTGAATGAAGTATTTTGTTTTGGGAGACAATAATGTATTGAAGAGTGTAAAATCAGACAGTGGGGTGTGAGAGTCTGTTCAAATGCTCAAGATGCTGGGGTCACTTGCACTACATAATGTATCATATTTTCATTCACATTTACAAAATTGTTGCAAAATGATTTTTATTACTTTGCTCCATTAAAATCAGTTTAATGGATTTTTCTTTTAAACCTGAGGTCTGTTAGCAGTAGAATGTGGGACTAATATTTTTAAATTAATTTATGCCTACATGCTGATGCAAAAGAGTTGAGTGACTAATCTGAAAACTCATATATACAAAAAAAGTAGAGATTGAAAGGGTAGCATACAAGCAAAATTCAAAAGTTGTATGAAGGAAGGTGACAAATCAGTACTTAAAGCAGCTCTAGCTATTTGCCTTTCTTTAATTATCACCTTTAGAATTCTAAGATCATGAAGAACATAGATGTAATCATCTGATGTTCACAGTTCACTATTTTTGTTGTTGTTGTAGTGGACCATATTTAAAGCCTTTATTGAATTTGTTACACTATTGTTTCTGTTTTATGTTTTGGTTATTTGTACCTGAGCCATGTAGGAATCTTAGCTCCCGACCAGGGATCAAAACTACACCCTCTGCATTGGAAGGCAAAGTCTTAACCACTGGACCGCCAAGGAAGTCCCCACAGTTCACTCTTTGTCTTATTTTTATTTGTTCTCCCAGAGTTCATTACAGCTGCTGGTATGCAGCTGGTGCTCAAATAATGGTCATGGAAAAAGTGATGATGAACTATCACCTCTTTCACAGCTTTAAATGATTTGAACATAGAGAAGCCTACAAATAAATATAATTATTAGAATAGCTGATATTTATTGAGCACTGAATGTGCCATGCATGGTTAATTGCTTTTCTGTATTATCTTTTTTTCATTCTCACCATGACCTCATTTTACAGATAAGGACTAACTGATGCATAGAGAACTGAGGACACAAAAGTGATTAGTGGCAGAGCAAGGATTTGAATCCAGGGCTGTTTGACTCTGGGATACATACTTGTAACCAGTCTACTTTTCAGCCAGATGGAGGAATTCATAGCCAAACTTGTCAACATACAAGCCAACAAATAATAAATTTGGTCACCTAGATAAAATATCTGGTTTCCTCGGAAATACTCATTTTAGTTTTATACATTAGAGAAGAATTCTAAGCTTAGGAAGCACTGGCTGTTTTAACACAATGAATAGTTCCTTTCCATTCCTTGTTTTTCAAATTTTTATAAAAGTAATATATGAGTATAATAATAAAAGTCAAAATTGTATACATTTGCTAAAATTAATAGATAAAATATTATCCTCCTTACCTCTAGTCTCCCTCTGCTAAGGGAGGCACTTTTTAAACATTTCTGCTTGTATTTCAAGTGATTGTTTTCATACCACTAGAAAATATTTTTGTAAAGTGCTTCTTCAGTACTAGGCTCTATTTTATGTGTGAATTATATAGGAATAACCAATAATTAAAGTCATTCTCCTTGTGGAGATGACTTTCTAGTGAGGAGACAGTCAAAAGACAAATGAATAAGCAAGCTGGGCAATTTGAGAGTGGTAAGTGCCATGAAGAGAATGATATGGAGTAATATATGAAATGGTGTGAAAAGAAAGTGAAGGAAATTCAGTCGATTTGCTTGTTCATCTTGGAATTATAGGTGTTCTCTTTCTTATTGTTAGTTTCTCTCAAATATCTTGTGACCTTTGCATGACTTATTTATGAACGAAGGATCAGCTGGATTATTAGAGATGTCCTCCACTATTTCTCTATGAGAGGATCAGCCCTGGGCTTTGGGAATATTGGTAGGACAGGTCAACCGGCAGGCAGGCCAGCTTCACTTTAGGGTCTGCTGTTGCCAAGCAGGAGTCAGCTGTCCTCTCCCCACCATCAGGCCAAAATGGAGAGGGATTTTCTCTGAGGTGACTGCCAAAAGTAGAAACACAATTAAGGGGCTATATGAGACTTGCAGGTAAGATAAATAATTAAAACTTTCTGGTAAGAAAATTTTGCCTCTAATCAGCTACACTGGATTGTTTCTAGAATAGAATGTGGCTATAATATGAACAGATATTCTTTTTTATTCCAAGAACAATGCAAAATTCAGATATTTATATACAATTTCCTGATTACTAAACAGTGAGTCAATCTTTTTAAAATTCTTCATAGTGAAATGAAACATGCTTTAGGGCCATAAGTATGTGACTTCTGCTTTAACACAGTGCCCCATATATACTGGCGTAACACAAGTAGAAAATAACAATACTTGCTGGCACATTGTGGTAAACAGACTGAAACTACTCAGCCTGGCCTGAGGCCTTTCGCCCCACTCAGCTTCCCCAAGAGCTGAGAGGATCAGTATCAGTATACTGAGAGGATCAGTATCTCAAGACACACATAACTAGAGTGACTGTATTCATGGTTTTGTCCTCGATAGTCCCAGTTTATACCTGTTGTCCCAGTGATCTGTTTTGAATGATAGTCATATTGTTACCTTACCCAATCAAGGCACACAATGGTTGCAGAATCCTGAGAGTTTGTTCCCTGGGGGCTAGTTCCATTTCTTTAGAGAGAAATTCTATGTTGGCTTTGTGTAAACTCTGTTGCTGAACATGAAAGGAAAATGGGGCAGGCACAGCTAAAATTGAGTGACATTTTCATGAACTGTTCTTAATTAAATACTTTGATTTCTGTTCCACCACACTTCTCCATTTCCATAACTGCCTACCCTGAGATTAAATTGCTAAGAACTCAGCCAGAAGAAAATCTCTCAACCCTACTGCTTCATTTTTCTGTGTACTTTCTGGGTGATACCTTCCTTAACTCTGATCATTCACAAATAAAATCCCATCTGCTTTCTCTATCACATAAATGTTTTAAATCATGAGCTTGCTGATGTGTCACTCATGTCTCAGCATCTATAGTGAATAGATTTCTTCTTGAATTTTTACTGTAATTTTAATGGAATTTGAGTATGGAGGGAAGAGAAATGTGGATGCTCAATTCAACATCTTGATCCTAAAGCTTTTACTACTCTTTCTTTTTGACCCAATTGAAATTGGAAAAATAGTCCCTTTATTCTCTTTTCTGCCTTGTTCTTTTGGTACGATTTCGCATGTTTAATAAGGACAGAACTTCTGACTGTATACTTGTTATCTGTTTGAAATTGAGCCAAGCTTTATCAAGATTATGTTCAAATGCAGTCAGATATCTCATCTGATCTTGTCATGTGACAGAGAAGTTATCCTGCCAGTCAGATCCCAGGAGTTGCCAGGCTATCCAGATAAATTAGATAATAGCAGAAGTCACATATCTATCATCTGTGTAATGTAACTTCTATGCTGTTTAATGTCAGTTCTCTCCTTGAATCTTGGCCAGAGATAATTTTGAGACTGTGTAACTGAGTAGGACCCTATGGAGCCTTCCTGGGACAGACTCTTTCCCTCATGTCCTCTGCTTTAGCTCCTCTCTGAAGTACCTAGATAACAGTATATGATGCACATTTCCTAAGTTGTTTTATAGATGCTAAAACCCCCACCAAATAGAAGAAGTTAACTACTTGATGACCATGAGCACACAGCCTCCAGACATACAGGACACTGAGGACTGATAATGTTAACCCCTGTGACACCACCTTGTTACCTCACCATCAACCAATCAGAGACTTTTGCATGAGCTGATCACACACCCCGCATCTTCTCTCCCTCAGCTGGTCTTTAAAAATACCTCCCTGAAACCCACCGGGGAGTATGGGTCTTTTGAGTATTAGCTGCCCGAGTCTCCTTGTCTGGCACCTTAAAATAAATGCTGTGCTTTCCCCTTCACCACAACATGGTGTCAGTAGATTGGCTTTACTGTGAGTGGGCAAGCAAACCCAAGTTTGGTTTAGGGTACCAACTGGATCTGCTTTTTTTCATTTGCCTTTCAAGGTAGATTTTAAGTAAAATATTTTTTATTTTTTATGAAACTTATATAAGGAATTTATTGCCTTATAAAGTAATCTCAAAAGCAACAACAAAAATGGAAGAATATTAAAATATATATGGCAGAACAAAATATTAAAAGCTCCATATCAATTATGAGACTATTTTTAAAAGTTAGTAGTGCCCCTACCCTGAAATGCTTTAAAGTGGGAGCCCCAAATAAACATTATTGAGTAGATTAGCAGCAAAGTGTCAGTGACATTTTATAATCAGTGCTTGCCAGTGCTTTTGAAATTATGAGTGAGACAAGAGGAAAGGCTTAGAAAACTCTAATTTAAGCAACAAGCGTTTACCCATCTCTAATAAGATGCTTCCTTTCTTGCCTGGGAGTTTCCTAGGAAATAAGCTGCCTGTGATGCAGTTGGGGTAACATCAGTGACTTTACCTTTTGCCTCCTGCTTCAGTGAACAGGCAGCACACAAACCTGTGATACTAGTCAATAATTTAATTTTGTTATCTAGATTGGGGAGTTTACCCTGTGAAACTAAAATAAATCCTTTAAAAGACCATATCATTAATCACCTACAGACACTGCAGAACAACCAAGTGCATGGCCAGGGGAAAGTCAGACTTAGGGAAAATTCAGGGGATAAAGCAGGAAGAGTACCTTTTGTTTCAATTTTTAGAGGACAGTTACTACGGAGGTGATTTAAAGTGTCTTTTTGCTCAGCTATTGAAAGATATATTTTAATTGTTCCTTCCCTGAATCAAAATTATCACTGGGTTTAACACTGCAGCATCACACACTATATATAATTGTGTCTTCTGTGAATGGATGGAAAGTGATGCCACCCAAAGGGGAGGAAGATATTCAGAAGGACTTTGTAATTTTGGTTACTATTTGATCATTTTTTAAAATTAAGAAAGATGATTGAACCCTGGATATAACACATTATTCAAAGACATAAAGCAAGGCATACATATGAGTGGATATTAAAAGACATATTCTCACCAAATCATTTTTGGGAATTTACTCAGAGGGAATCAGTTGGAGTCCCACCTCTGCCTTTTACTGATAGCACGAACTTGGCTCTGTCAACCCTTGTTGAGTTTAGACTTCCCATCCGCAGACAGGGATGGTGATACCAGCCCTGTCAAGTCACAGACTTCCTGTGAGCAACTCATAAGAAAATAAATCTTTAAATCCTCTGGAAATCACTGAGGTACCATTGAATATGAGATAGTAGTATTAATAACTTTATACGTTTTGTCTTAAAACTTGACAGCTAAAAAGTGTGTTAATCCTGTGTCAGATAAGTTGTTAACATATATGTGTTTTCCTTTGCAATTTAAGCTGGTTGATCTGTTAGTTATCTCAGCTGAAACTGAACACAGATGTCTGTAAGAAATTAATTCTCTAATCCAAATTTCTTCTATAATGATCAGTTGGATTGCATAAGATTAGCAGAGCTGAGAAATATTTAATAATAGAATTCTGATATTGGTAGGAGTTGAGTTCTTTGGTTATATCATACTTTAGTCCGAAAAGTCTTGATTTTTTTTTTTTTACTTGCATGTGATTTTTTTTCTAATAGATGGTTTTCTGGCTCAAAGGAAATTACAAACTGATTTTCTGTCTTCTACCAACATTCTGGTCCCCTTTTAGTTTGACTCCTACACTTTGAACTTGTGAAGCTATAGTTTACATCATATGGTGAGAAAGCAATTGACCTCGAGTTATCTGCTGTGTCCAGTTATGACAAATGTGTAGTGTTGCATCAAGCTTCTAGGTAATTTAGGTTTCCTGTGACTAACCAATACCACTACTGCAACTAACTTTAAAACATTTCTCTCAATTAGCTTTTTATAGCTCCCTCCTACATTTGTTACTAAGAAAAGAATTTAGGCAACTGTCACAACATCTCGAGTCATGAGGTGTGTGTCTCATTAGAATTCCTTGAATTTCAAAGGAAACTTCAGGGTAAATCCATACATACAATTCTTCCTGAAGCTTATCAGGCTGAAAAAGTAAAAACCACTTACTCAGGTTTTGAGCTTTGCATTTCCATTTCCACAGTCTACACACAATTGGTATGAGGTTAACTGTAGAAATCATAGAGGAAAGAGGAATTCAGTGAGACTCCTGTCCAGCCTCTTTGCTGATTTAATGAGAAGATGGAGCTCTGGAGAGATAAACTGGCTTTCCTAAAGCTGGCCCTTGGGTGCAGAGCTGGGGTCAGAATGCAGGTCTTCAGTACAGAGAAATGCCTTTTCCACTACTTCAGGGAGCCTACCTAAATTCTTTACTGCTTCATGTGCCTTACTATAAGAAAGCTCAGAAAATGCAAGAATTTTGCCTGTTTGAGTACTTCATTTCCTGAAAAAGTCTATTTGACTACTATGGAAATGTTGATCAGTGGAGATGTAACAAAATATGCTTCCTGCTGTAAAATTTAGGGTTTCTTTGAAGTCCAAACACAAATAGAAAAACATAATCAAACTTTTCTGTTGCCAAATTGAATTATAGGGAAAGAAAACTTTCCCACCTCAATGAACAGCTATGTGGAAGTGTCAACTTGAAAATAAATTTGTTAATTTATGAAAAGCAAATTAATTTTTCCTGCTTCTCAGAACTGACTTCTTTAACCTCTGTGTTAAGTGCCTCTTATTGTTAGGTAGAATAAAGAATGTGATGATTTGTTTAAGAGTAAGGAGAATTACCCATGACCTTGCTTAGTACATAAGTTCTTGCTTAGAACTAATGAGTTTCTGGCTAACAAGGACTTTTTTCCTTTCTAATTAATATATCTACAATTATGAGAGCAAAATAGACCTCAGTCAGTGGAAAGTGGTGAATAACTCCTGAGCAGTGAAGTCTTTAATAGTCCTCAGCTTTTTATTTACCATTTAGTTATAGATCAGGCCCACAGAAATTTGGGCATAAGAATATTTCTAAATATATTGAAGGATTTTTTGGAAGGTAAATTTTACTTCTACTTCTCTAGAAAGGATAGATTAATAATGTGGGAATGCTTTTCTAGTTTAAAAATTAATATTAAGAGGTTACTTGAAGCTAACTGCAATAAATTTGAAATCAAATAATAATCATGTGATGAAAGCATCACAGTACAGTGGAAAGAGTAATGAATTTGGAATCAAAGCAACTGATTCAACCTCTCATTGATTGAGAGATCAAGGGAAAGTTATATAAGGTTCTCATTTGTTCAAACTGAGGTAAAAATTCTTATCTACAGAGTTGTTCAGACAATTGCATGAGAGATTTTTTTATAACAGGGCCTAGTGCATAGGCAATCAATAAATGAAAAATTATTCTAATATAAAAAATGTAATTAAATGTAAGATAAAGTAAGGAAAGATCAAGGGTTAAGATAAAGTAGGTAGTGACAAACATTCAACTTTATTTTTTATTCCTCAGAATATTTTAACATTCTGTTTTAATGAAGTTCTACTAAGGTTAAAACTAATAATGTGATTATTTTTCATTAACCAAGTTAGTGTCTATTAAATTTTGTCTTTAATTAATGTCCTGGCCTGTAGGAGTGCTATAAGAGTGCTGACTCAAGCAGATCAAAAGGAAAAGATTCAGAGCTGAAGTAAGAAATGAAGGTCATTTAACCTATGTCATGTTCAGGTATACATAATTGGTAACAATGATCAAATGTCTAAAATCTTTCTTCAAAAGAAACCTAAAATAGCTATCTGAAATAAAATGTCAAAAAAACTTATTTAAAAAATATGAAAATTAAAGCTCAGAAAATTAAGAGAAATTTAAAAGAAAATTAAGCTCAGAAAAAATAAAACCAACATTGGTACAACTCAGCTAACATCAAAAACTGATCTGCCATTATCCAGGGTGCATTTTTGGCAGAGTTCCTTTGCAACAAAAGCATGTTGAATGCAGTGAACCAGATAGCTGACCCCATATGTGTTGCATATGCTCCAGCAATAGAATTTGTAATGGCCTCTGTCCTTAATAGATCAATTCTAAACATGTATGCTTAAATGCCACACCTCCAATACAAATTTACCTTTTATTATTTCCAGCATAAATTCTTTACTCCTGTCAAGACTGTCTTCTGGCATGAATCTCACTCATTCCTGCCTGTTCCTTTTTGCACAATTCTCTTTGTTACCTGTCTACCTAAGAAAAGTTATACTTTCCAGCTCTTCTATGACATTTTTTGGCTTACTCCAGGCTTTTCTACTTTTCTAATCTTCTCTTTTAGCCCCAGTCCTATAGCATTTTCTATCTGTTAGAGACATTTTGGTACATGATTATCTTCTGACCAAAGAATTTAATATTTGTGTTTATATATATATATATATATATATATATATATATATATCTTTATTCACCATCAAACACATTGAGGGCAGGACTCCAATTCATATATTTTACCAATACTTACGAAGTTATTTTTATTGAACTGAATAAACACTTGTATCTCAAAATGTTGTATATTTATTATTTTTATTATTAATTAATTTATTTAGGCTGCTCCGGGTATTCGTTGTGGCAAGTGGAGTCTTTGTTATGGCATGCGGGGATCTTTTTTTTTTTTTTTGTGGCATATGGACTTCTTAGTTGTGGGATGCATGTGGGATCTAGTTCCCAAAACAGGGATGGAACCTGGGAGGCCCCCTGCATTGAGAGCATGGAGTCTTACCCATTGGACCACCAGGGAAGTCCCCTGGATATTTATTATGTATTTCTACCTCGTATTTATTCCCCAACTTTCTAATATTTGAAAAATGAGTCAACATGAAGTAATAAATAAGTTTTCTGTCAGAAATTGGAAATGAGAATCTTCTCACCTCTCATTGGAAGTAACTGTACCATTAGAAAATAAAGATTTAATACTGGGTTTGTTTCTTCTTTTCTTTTTGCTTCCCTCTCTTCTATCCTCTTTCTATCCATCTGTCATGTGATATTTATTATCCACTTACTTGTAGCAGGCACTATGCTAGGCAATTTTTATGTGTATTCCGTTGTTTTCTCCATTTTCCACATAACTTCAATAAGTCTCTAACATTCTCTGAACCTTGATTTTTCCACCTGTAAAATGGAAACCATAATATCTTGCAAAGTTATGGAAGGATTACATGAGATCATGTCACTCCTTGCACTCAATCTATAAAGTACAATCATCTAACTTATTATAGTCTTCCTTGCTTATAAGATCTTTTACTTGAAGGACAAATCAAAGAAGCCATAAAACTGCAGGCACCTAGTTATTGAAACTTTTCTCTTTGTTATTTCAGAATTCCAGAAAGATTTCTAAATGTGATTTTTAACTTATGCCAACTAACTATTATAAGGATTTAGTATTTTGCATACAGAGACACAGCAATGTCATTTTGCAAAATCAAATGTTGCATGTCAAGAGTAAAGATACACTTAAGCCTATACTAAGGATACACCCTGCAGAAGTGACATGCTTATCTCTGTATTTTGAGATTCCATAAGAGCATGGGTAGGTCAAAGGGAATTTAAAATATAAATATAGAATCCACTTTTTTCTCTTGCATTTTTAAATATTATATTGATTTTTAAAAATTCAGTTCTTATGAAGGGTTTGAATCTGAGGGCATTAGACACCTTTGGCTTTTAGATTTTCCACCAATTTCATAATCACAGCAGACTCAGGTGGAGTCATCCTTGTGTTTAACACTTGAAAAGAAGATCTTTTTACCTCTTAGAAGAGTGATTGGTAATGCCCTTATTGCAGTTCTATCTGAGTCAAATTCCCAAGGGCACTGTAAGAGCCCAGGCTGCTGCTGATGCCTCTTTCTTTGGAAAGTTTTAAAATTGAGAAAAAAAAATTCTAAGAAATTTCTTTGTATAAAACTGGAATATATTACCCTATTGCTATTAAATATTGCCAACCATGATACAATTCATCATATCACTTTTCTCTAACTGTTGCATTCAGAAAAGCTTCATTTTCTGACATTTTTTCTATGCTCTGCTATAGTCCATTTATCTGGAAATATGGGATTTTTCTTATTTTTTTATAAGCAACAGGCACTTGATTTTGTAAACAGTCTCAAATTGTTATTATTGTCAAAATTTCATAACGTTGATAAATTTTAAAAAAACTGTCATAGTTCAGAACAAAAAATTACTAACTTCATGATTTAGGAAAAGAATGTGAACTGAAAATCCAGTGTTTTTGTTTCCTGTCTCTGTCTCTACATTTTACATGTGTGGTGGGGGCAGGTTACTTCTCCTCCCTGAGCTTCAGTTTTGTCTTTAGTAAAACTGGAAAGATACTTTGTAAGGATTCAGTTGTGCCTTCCAATTGAATTTGGGTTTCACTAAAATATCTCATTTTAAAATGGATCATTTGAAAAGCTCCTATACAATTTATATTTCGCTAGTGTCAAAAGTAATTGTTGTCCAAAAGTAATGATATTTGGATCTATCTTATTTTCTATCTCTGCCCAGAAAAATATAAGCCAAAGGAATGTTAAGACATTGAGAACTTTGCTTTTCTATTCTTGAGTATGCCAATATAGTGCTCTGGGGACAAAAATTTATCAGTTTCTGTGAGAGTCAGTTCTAATTTAAGTCTCATTCAACTTATACAATGACTTTGACCAAAGATCTGTAATGTTGTATCCATGGATGAGTTTTAGACACTTTGTGAACCTTCTCACCCTTGTATTTACTTTACATTTTCTGAGAGGCAAGATCCATGACTTTTATCAGACAATCAAAGGATCTATGAGCCAAACGTTGTTAAAAATACTAGTTCCTTAGGTTTTCAAAGTTATAGATTGCCTAGGAACTTCAGAAAGTGGCAGTCAAAATATTAAGTTTAACAAAACTATTATGAAATAATTGAAGGGGGCTTCCCTGGTAGCGCAGTGGTTGAGAGTCCGTCTGCCGATGCAGGGGACACGGGTTCGTGCCCAAGTCCGGGAATATCCCACATGCCGCTGAGCGGCTAGGCCCATGAGCCATGGCCGCTGAGCCTGCGTGTCTGAAGCCTGTGCTCCGCAACGGGAGAGGTCACAATAGTGAGAGGCCCACGTACCACAAAGGGAAAAAACAAAAAAAAATTGAAGGAACACAGAGTTGTAATTTTCCAGAACATGGATACTGGTAACATTATTCCTCAGAGATGTTTTAATATTAAATATAAGGGGATGTTTGGTACCGAGTGGAGAGTGAGCAAGTTAACACAGAAGGTAGACCTACAGCTGACCACAAAATTAATGATCAGGAACAGAACACTTTTGCAAAACTGGGAAAGGATTCCAAAGCCTGTGATAAGTGTTGAAAAAGAGGCTGGTCTTTTTCATTGTTAAACTCCCTTATTTTGCTTAAAATATTATCATAGGACATTTATTATTTTATTAAGAAGGCTGGCTTCTGAAAAATCTATATTAAAATATATACTTCTGAAGGGGGACCTTCAAGATGGCGGAGGAGAAAGATGTGGAGATCACCCTCCTCTCCACAAATACATCAGAAATACATCTATATGTGGAACAACTCCTACAGAACACCTACTGAACACTGGCAGAAGACTTCAGACTTCCCAAAAGGCAAGAAACTCCCCCACGTACCTGGGTAGGGCAAAAGAAAAAACAGAGAAAAAAGAATAGGGATGGGACTTGACCCTCGGGGAGGGACCTGTGAAGGAGGAAAAGTTTCCACACACTAGGAAGCTCCTTCACTGGCAGAGACAGGGGGTAGCTGGGGTCAGCTTGGGAGCCACAGAGGAGAGCACAGCAACAGGGGTGCAGAGAGCAAAGCAGAGAGATTCCCGCACAGATGATCAGTGCCAAACAGTACTCACTAGCAAGAGAGGATTGTCTGCTCACCCAACAGGGTGGGTTGGGGCTGGGAGCTGAGGCTCGGGCTTCTGAGGTCAGATCCCAGGTAGAGGACTGGGGTTGGCTGCGTGAACACAGCCTGTAGGGGGCTAGTGAGCCACAGCTAGCCAGGAGGGAGTCTGGGAAAAAGTCTGGATCTGCCTAAGAGGGGAGAGACCATTGTTTTGGGGTGCCAGAGGAGAGGGGATTCAGAGCACTGCCTAAACGAGCTCCAGAGATGGGCGTGAGCTGCGGCTATCAGTGCAGACACAGATATGGGCATGAAAAGCGAAGGCTGCTGCTGCAGCCATCAAGAAGCCTTTGTGCAAGCACAGGTCACTATCCACACCTCCCCTCCCGAGAGCTTGTGCAGCCCACCACGGCCAGGGTCCCATGATCCAGGGACAACTTCTCCAGAACACATGGCGTGCCTCAGGCCGTTGTAACGTCATGCCGACCTCTGTCACCACAGGCTTGCCCCGAATTCTGTACCCCTCCTTGCCCCAGGCCTGAGTGAGCCAGAGCCTCCTATTCAACTGCTCCTTTAACCCCGTCCTGTATGAGCAAAGAACAAATGCCCTCAGGTGTCCTACACGCAGAGGTAGGGTCAAATCCAAAGCTGAACCCCAGGAGCTGTGTGAACAAAGAAGAGAAAGGGAAATCTCTCCCAGCAGCCTCAGGAGCAGTGGATTAAACCTCCACAATCAATTTGATTTACCTGCATCTGTGGAACACCTGAACAGACAACGAATCATCTCAAAATTGAGGCAGTACACTTTGGGAGCAATGATATATGTATTTTTTTTCCTTTTTCTCTTTTTGTGAGTGTGTATGTGTATGTTTCTTTTTGTGATTATGTCTGTATAGCTTCACTTTTACAACTTGTCCTAGGGTTCTGTCTGTTCAGTCTATTTTGTTTGTTTGTTTTTTAGTATACTTTTAGCTCTTGTTATCATTATCATTAGTGGATTTGTTTTTTTTTTTACTTTCATTGCTCTCTTCGTTCTTTCTTTTTTTTCTTTTTTAAATTACTTTTTCATTTTAAAAATTATTAATTACTTTTTATTGTTTTATTTCAATAACTTTATTTATTTATTTATTTCTCCATTTTTTTTCTGAGCCTTGTGGCTGAAAGATCTAGGTGCTCCAACCAGGTATCAGGCCTGTACCTCAGAGATGGGAGAGCCGAGCTCAGGACACTGGCCCACCAGAGATCTCCCAGATCCACATAATATCAAATGACAAAAGCTCTCCCAGAGATCTCCATCTCAATTCTAAGACCAACCTCCACTCAACAACCTGCAAGCTATAGTGCTGGACATCCTATGCCAAACAACTAGCAAGAGAGGAATACAACCACACCCATTATCAGAGAGTCTGCCTGAAAATCATAATAAGGTCATAGGCACCCCAAAACACCCCACCAAATACAGACCTGCTCCCCAAAAAGACAAGATCCAGCCTCATCCACCAGAAGACAGGCACCTGTCCCTTCCAACAAGAAGCCTACACACCCCACTGAACCATCCTTAGCCATTGGGGGCAGACACCAAAAGCAATGGGAGCTACGAACATGGAGCTTGCAAAAAGGAGACCCAAAACACAGTAAATTAAGCAAAATGAGAAGACAGAGAAACACACAGCAGATGAAGGAACAAGGTAAAAACCCACCAGACCAAACTAATGAAGAGGAAATAGGCAGTCTACCTGAAAAAGAATTCAGAGTAATAATAGTAAAGGTGATCAAAAATCTTGGAAATAGAATGGAGAAAATATAAGAAATGTTTAACAATGACCTAGAAGAACTAAAGAGCAAACAAACAATGATGAACAACACAATAAATGAAATTAAAAATTCTCTAGAAGGAATCAATAGCAGAATAACTGAGGCAGAAACAGATAAGTGACCTGGAAAATAAAATAGTGGAAATAACTACTTCAGAGCAGAATAAAGCAAAAAGAAAGAAAAGAATTGAGGACAGTCTCAGAGACCTCTGGAACAACATTAAATACACCAACATTTGAATTATAAGGGTCCCAGAAGAAGAGGAGAAAAAGAAAGGGCTGAGAAAATATTTGAAAAGATTATAGTTGAAAACTTCCCTAATATGGAAAAGGAAATAGTTAATCAAGTCCAGGAAGTGCAGAGAGTCCCAAATAGGAAAAATCCACGTAGAAAAATGTCAAGACACATATTACTTAAACTAACAAAAATTCAATACAAAGAAAAAATATTAAAAGCAGTAAGGGAAATCCAACAAATAACATAGAGGGAATCTCCATAAGCTTAACAGCTGATCTTTCAGAAGAAACTCTGCAAGCCAGAAGGGAGTAGCAGGACATATTTAAAGTGATGAAAGGGAAAAACCTACAACCAAGATTACTCTATCCAGGAAGGATCTCATTCAGATTTGATGGAGAAATTAAAATCTTTACAGAGAGGCAAAAGTTAAGAGAATTCAGCACCACCAAACCAGCTTTACAACAAATGCTAAAGGAACTTCTCTTGGCAGAAAATGTAAGAGAAGGAAAAGACCTACCATAACAAACCCAAAACAATTAAGAAAATGGTAATAGGAACATACATATCAATAATTACCTTAAATGTAAATAGATTAAATGCTCCCACAAAAAGACATAGACTGCCTGAATGGATACAAAAACAAGACCCATATATATATTGTCTACAAGAGACCCACTTCAGACCTAGGGACACATACAGACTGAAAGTGAGAGGATGGAAAAAGATACTCCATGCAAGTGGAAATCAAAAGAAAGCTGGAGTAACAATTCTCATATCAGACAAAATAGACTTTAAAATAAAGACTATTACAAGAGAAAAAGAAGGACACTACATAATGATCAAGGGATCAATCCAAGAAGAAGATATAACAATTGTAAATATTTATGCAGACTACATAAGAGCACCTCAATACGTAAGGCAAAAATTAACAGCCATAAAAGGGGAAATCAATAGTAACACAATCATAGTGGGGGACTTTAACACCCCACTTTCACCAATGACCAGATCATCCAAAATGAAAATATATAAGGGAACAGAAGCTTTAAATGATACATTAAACAAGTTGGACTTAATTGATATTTATAGGACATTCCATCCAAAACAACAGAATACATCTTCTTCTCAAGTGCTCAAGGAACATTCTCCAGGGTAGATCATATCTTGTTTCACAAATCAAGCCTTGGTAAATTTAAGAAAATTGAAATCATATCAAATATCTTTTCCACCACAATGCTATGAGACTAGATATCAATTACAGGAAAAAGTCTGTAAAAAATTCAAACACATGGAGGGTAAACAATAGACTACTTAATAACCAAGAGATCACTGAAGAAATCAAAGAGGCAATTAAGAAATACCTAGAAACAAATTACAGTGAAAACACGATGGCCCAAACCTATGGTATGCAGCAAAAGCAGTTCTAAGAGGGAAGTTTATAGCAATACAATCCTACCTCACAAAACAAGAAACATCTCAAATAAACAACCTATTGTTACACCTAAAGCAGTTAGTGAAAAAAGACCAAAAAAATTCAAAAGCTAGCAGAAGGAAAGAGATGAGAAAGATCAGATCAGAAATAAATGAAAAAAAAATGAAGGAAACAAGAGCAAAGATCAATAAAACTAAAAGCTGGTTCTTTGAGAAGATAAACAAAATTGATAAACCTTTAGCCAGATTTATCAAGAGAAAAAGGGAGAAGACTCAAATCAATAGAATTAGAAATGCAAAAAGAGAAGTAACAACTGGCACTGCAGAAATACAAAGGATCATGAGAGATTACTACAGGCAACTATATGCCACTAAAATGAAGAGCCTGGAAGAAATGAACAAATTCTTAGAAAAGCACAACCTTTCAAGACTGAACCAGGAAGAAATAGAAAATATAAACAGACCAATCACAGGCACTGAAATTGAAACTGTGATTAAAAAATATTCCAAAAGGGCTTCCCTCATGGCGCAGTGGTTGAGAGTCCACCTGCGATGCAGGGGACACGGGTTCGTGACCTGGTCCAGGAATATCCCACATGCCCTGGAGCAGGTAGGCCCGAGAGCCATGGCCGCTGAGCCTGCACGTCCGGATGCTGTGCTCCACAACAGGAGAGGCCACAACAGTGAGAGACCCGCGTACTGCAAAAAAAAAAAAAAAAAAAAAAAAAAAAAAAAAAAATTCCAACAAAGAAAAGCTCAGGGCCAGGTGGCTTCACAGGCAAATTCTATCAAACATTTACAGGAGAGCTAACACCTATCCTTCTCAAACTCTTCCAAAATATAACAGAGGGAGGAACACTCCCAAACTCATTCGACGAAGCCACCATCACCCTGATACAAAAACCAGACAAAGATGTCACAAAGAAAGAAAATTACAGGCCAATATCACTGATGAACATAGATGCAAAAAGCCTCAACAAAATACTAGCAAACAGTAACCAACAGCACATTAAAGGATCACACACCATGATCAAGTGGGGTTTATTCCAGAAATGCAAGGATTCTTCAATATACACATATCAATCAATGTGATACACCATA
>NC_041219.1:99603335-99626456 GCF_002837175.3 Physeter macrocephalus
GGAACATTCTCCAGGGTAGATCATATCTTGTTTCACAAATCAAGCCTTGGTAAATTTAAGAAAATTGAAATCATATCAAATATCTTTTCCGCCACAATGCTATGAGACTAGATATCAATTACAGGAAAAAGTCTGTAAAAAATTCAAACACATGGAGGGTAAACAATAGACTACTTAATAACCAAGAGATCACTGAAGAAATCAAAGAGGCAATTAAGAAATACCTAGAAACAAATTACAGTGAAAACACGATGGCCCAAACCTATGGTATGCAGCAAAAGCAGTTCTAAGAGGGAAGTTTATAGCAATACAATCCTACCTCACAAAACAAGAAACATCTCAAATAAACAACCTATTGTTACACCTAAAGCAGTTAGTGAAAAAAGACCAAAAAAATTCAAAAGCTAGCAGAAGGAAAGAGATGAGAAAGATCAGATCAGAAATAAATGAAAAAAAAATGAAGGAAACAAGAGCAAAGATCAATAAAACTAAAAGCTGGTTCTTTGAGAAGATAAACAAAATTGATAAACCTTTAGCCAGATTTATCAAGAGAAAAAGGGAGAAGACTCAAATCAATAGAATTAGAAATGCAAAAAGAGAAGTAACAACTGGCACTGCAGAAATACAAAGGATCATGAGAGATTACTACAGGCAACTATATGCCACTAAAATGAAGAGCCTGGAAGAAATGAACAAATTCTTAGAAAAGCACAACCTTTCAAGACTGAACCAGGAAGAAATAGAAAATATAAACAGACCAATCACAGGCACTGAAATTGAAACTGTGATTAAAAAATATTCCAAAAGGGCTTCCCTCATGGCGCAGTGGTTGAGAGTCCACCTGCGATGCAGGGGACACGGGTTCGTGCCCTGGTCCAGGAATATCCCACATGCCGTGGAGCAGCTAGGCCCGAGAGCCATGGCCGCAGAGCCTGCACGTCCGGATGCTGTGCTCCACTACACCATATTAACAAATTGAAGGAGAAAAAACATATGATCATCTCAATAGATACAGAGAAAGCTTTCAACAAAATTCAACACCAATTTATGATAAAAACCCTGCAGAAAGTAGGCATGGAGGGAACTTTCTTCAACATAATAAAGGCCATATATGATAAACCCACAGGCAATATAATCCTCAATGGTGAAAAACTGAAACTATTTGCACTAATTTCAGGAACAAGACAAGGTTGCCAACTCTCACTACTCTTATTCAACATAGTTTTGGAAGTTTTAGCCACAGCAATCAGAGAAGAAAAAGAAATAAAAGGAATCCAAATCAGAAAAGAAGTAAAACTGTCACTGTTTGCAGATGACATGATACTATGCATAGAGGATCCTAAAGATGCTACCAGAAAACTACTGGAGTTAATCAATGAATTTGGTAAAGTAGCAGGATACAAAATTAATGCACAGACATCTCTTGCATTCGTATACACTAATGATGAATAATCTGAGAGTGAAATTAAGAAAACACTCCCAATTACCATTGCAACAAAAAGAATAAAATATCTAGGAATAAACCGACCAAAGGAGACAAAAGACCTGTATGCAGAAAATTATAAGACACTGATGAAAGAAATTAAAGAAGTTACAAACAGAAGGAGAGATATACCATGTTCTTGGATTGGAAGAATCAACATTGTGAAAATGACTCTACTACCCAAAGCAATCTACAGATTCAAAGCAATCACTATCAAATTTCCACTGGCATTTTTACAGAACTAGAACAAAAAATTTCACAATTTGTATGGAAACACAAAAGATCCCGAATAGCCAAAGCAATCTTGAGAATGAAAAATGGAGTTGGAGAAATCAGCCTCCCTGACTTCAGACAATACTACAAAGCTACAGTAATGAAGACAGTATGGTACTGGCACAAAAACAGAAATATAGATCAATGGAGGAGGCTAGAAAGCCCAGAAATACAACCATGCACATATGGTCACCTTATCTTTGATAAAGGAGGCAAGAATATACAGTGGAGAAAAGACACCCTCTTCAATAAGTGGTGCTGGGGAAATAGGTGCATATAAAAGAATGAAATTAGAACACTCCCTAGCACCATATGCAAAAATAAACTCAAAATGGATTAAAGACCTAAATGTAAGACCAGACACTATCAAACTCTTAGAGGAAAACATAGGCAGAATGCCCTATGACATAAATCACAGCAAGATCCTTTTTGACCCACCTCCTAGAGAAATGAAAATAAAACCAAAAATAAACAAATGGGATGTAATGAAACTTAAAATCTTTTGTACAGCAAAGGAAACCCTAAACAAGACCAAAAGACAGCCCTCAGAATGGGAGAAAATATTTGCAAATTAAGCAACTGACAAAGGATTAATCTCCAAAATTTACAAACAGCTCATGCAGATCAATAACAAAAAAAACAAACACCTAAATCCAAAAATGGGCAGAAGCCCTAAATAGACATTTCTCCAAAGAAGATATACAGATTGCCAACAAACACATGAAAGCATGCTCAACATCATTAGAGAAATGCAAATCAAAACTACAATGAGATATCATCTCACACCGGTAAGAATGGCCATCATCATAAAATCTAGAAACAATAAATGCTGGAGAGGGTGTGGAGAAAAGGGAACACTCTTGCACTATTGGTTGGAATGTAAATTGATACAGCCACTATGGAGAACAGTATGGAAGTTCCTTAAAAAACTACAAAAAAAACTACCATATGACCCAGCAATCCCACTACTGGGCATATACCCTGAGAAAACCGTAATTCATAAAGAGTCATCTACCAAAATTTTCATTGAAGCCTTATTTACAATAGCCAGGACATGGAAGCAACCTAAGTGTCCATCAGAGATGAATGGATAAAGAAGATGTGACACATATATACAATGGAATATTACTCAGCCATAAAAAGAAATGAAATTGAGTTATTTGTAGTGTGGTGGATGGACCTAGAGTCTGTCATACAGAGTGAAGTAAGTCAGAAAGAGAAAAACAAATACTGTATGCTAACACATATATATGAAATCTAAGAAGAAAAAAAAAGTCATTAAGAACCTATGGTAAGACGGAATAAAGACACAGACCTACTAGAGCATGGACTTGAGGATATGGGAAGGGGGAACAGTAAGCTGTGACAAAGTGAGAGAGTGGCATGGACATATATACACTACCAAACGTAAAATAGACAGCTAGTGGGAAGCAGCTGCATAGCACAGGGAGATCAGCTAGGTGGTTTGTGACAACTAGAGAGGTGGGATAGGGAGGGTAGGAGGGAGGGAGTGAGATGCAGGAGGGAAGAGATATAGGAACATATGTATATGTATAACTGATTCACTTTGTTATAAAGCAGAAACTAACACACCATTGTAAAGCAATTTTACTCCTATAAAGATGTTAAAAAAATAAAAGAAAACTACAATGATGTATCACCTCACACCATTCAGAATGGCCATCAACCAAAAATCTACAAACAATAAATTCTGGAGAGGGTGGGGATCAAAGGCAACCCTCTTGCACTGTTGGTGGGAATGTAAATTGATACAGCCACTATGGAGAACAGTATGGAGGTTCCTTAAAAAACTAAAAATAGAACTACCATGTGACCCAGCAATCCCACTACTGAGCATATACCCTGAGAAAACCATAAATCAAAAAGAGTCATGTACCACAATGTTCATTGCAGCTCTATTTACAATAGTCAAGCCATGGAAGCAACCTAAGCATCCATCGACAGATGAATGGATAAAGAAGATGTGACACATATATACAATGGAGTATTACTCAGCCATAAAAAAAACGAAATTGAGTTATTTGTAGTGAGTGGATGGACCACAGAGTGAAGTAGGTCAGAAAGAGAAAAACAAATACTGTATGATAACACATATATATGGAATCTAAGAAAAAAAAATGGTTATAAAGAATGTAGGGGGCAGGACAGGAATAAAGATGCAGATGTAGAGAACAGACTCGAGGTCATGGGGATTGGGAAGGGTAAGCTGGGATGAAGTGAGAGAGTGGCATGGACTTATATACACTACCAAATGTAAAATAGATAGCTAGAGGGAAGTAGCCGCGTAGCAGAGGGAGATTAGCTGGGTGCTTTGTGACCACCTAGAGGGGTGGGAGAGAGAGGGTGGGAGGGAGACACAGGGGGGAGGATATATATATATATATATATCTGTAGAAATGATTCTTAAAACAATGTTCTGGGAGGTCTATCTTAAATATGTGTTTATCACATACATATTATCAAATGGCTTCTGTCTTAAAAAAGAGAAGAGTCTAAATGAGATGAAATATTTACACAAATAAATTGAAATCAGTGTGTAAAGTGGTAAGTGCCATAGAAAATCAAAGATTAACATAGGCGTAGAGAGGAAGAAAAAATTACTACCTACGTTGTCCGTGGGGTTGAGGTTTTAAGAGTAGGAATAGAATGTGAGAGGTATTGGTCAAAGGGTACAAAATTTCAATTATTATATGAATAAGTTCTGGGGATCTAATGTACAGCATGGTGACTATAGTTAATAGTACTGTAGAAATTTCCTATGATAGTAGATCTTTAGTGTTCTCACCACACTGAAAAAAAAAAGATAATTATGTGAGGTTATGGATGTGTTAATTAACTTGATTGTAGTAATCATTTCACAATATATATGTATATCAAATACTCACATTGTACACTTTAAATATACACAGTCCTATTTGTCAATTATACCTCAATGAAGCAGGTGGAAAAAAAGAGTGGGAAGGGAAGACATAGGAGGATAGACAGAAAGGATTCTGTACAGGAACCCCCACACAAACTGTTTTTGAAAGATGCAAAATATTTGCATATGTTGATATTGGGTAAAAGGGCCTTTCAGGAAAAGAAACCATTGTATTTAGAAATATTGAGACAGGAAATTTTTGACATATATGGAGTATGGTATCTGTGACACAGGATATACAAAGGAAACAGCTGAAAGTAATGAAGGTTCTCAAGACCATAGGCAGAAAATCTCTTAAGGTAAGGAACTTTTTACTCCTTCTTGAAGATTTTCCATATAGTTTCCTTTAGGTCTCTTAATGACTTTATGTCACCGTAGTTCACCCACATGGGCATTCTATTCATAGCTTCTTGGGCAACAACCCAGACAACCATTTCCTCTCAAGAAAATACAGAGGTATTGCCCTCATTTCAGATATTTACTCAACAGTAAGAGAAAACTAAAGGAAAGGTAGTTCAAAAGAAACATTTGTAGATCCTTTAAAGGATAAAGAGGATGAGACTAATGGTCTCTCAAGTTGAATGCTGGCTTGTCCTAGACCTCATTACTTAGGGTTGAGATAAGATTAGAAAAGTTCTAGTTTGGCTGTGGACATTTCACAATTGTGGAACTAAAGATACACAGTTCTTTTCTCCTTCAACATTGCCATACGGTATAAATATGAAATACAGGTATTCCCTCAAAAGTTCACCACTGGCTTTGCCTCACAAATTAGTCCATTTGATTAAGCATGAAAAAAGTAAACTATGAAGTCTAGGGAGGCAAATCATTTAGTGTCATTGAATTGTTGGTTAAGGTATGGTGACTGTCATATATATCTTTCACTTTGGTTTTTTAAAAAAATATTTATTATTTATTTATTTATTTGGCTGTGCCGTGTCTTAGTTGCAGCATGCGGGATATTTATTTGCGGCATGCAGGTTCTTCAGTTGCCATATGAGGGATCTTTTAATAGTGGCATGCAGGCTCTTAGTTGCACCATGCGGGATCTAGTTCCCTGACCAGGAATCAAAACCAGGCCTCCAGCTTTGGGAGCGTGGAGTCTTAACCACTGGACCACCAGGGAAGTTCCTCACTTTGTTATTTTTTACCTATATAACTATACCTTTTATGAAGGGAATAATTAAGAGATGAATTTGGGAAAGAAGACACCAATCTATGAGGTGAGGTGAAGGTAAGATCTTAAGACTACAGTGAGTCAACTTACATTTTCTCCATTAATAAGTGAAAATGATCTTTTCATATTAATTATTTCTTATATAATTATATAACATCGCAAAAAAATACCCAACATATAACTATATAATCAAAATTAATCTGCTTTATTAATATAAATACCCACATTTTGGAAGTAGGAACAGAAGAAACTCTAAGTGAGGGTCTGTGATGGTCCATTAGTTGTCTTGCAGATATAGATGTCTTCTCACTCTCCAAAGGTTGTGTAGGCCATTATTGTGGATTGGATCCAGTAGGTGGGGCCTCATCAGAGAAAGATTTGGAACAGAGATTCAACCTTCAAGTGTTGGAAGAGCAAAGAGATAGCATATACTCACAGTGAGAGCAGGTAGCATCATGCTATAAAAGCTCAGCTTTTATATTTCTAATATCTTGGTCCTAGATATGTTTACTGCACATACTAACAATGCTACCTCCACCCAAATGGCTGTAAGTTTTACTTATATAGTGCAGTGGCGAAAATTGGCTTGCTCAGGGTATGTAAGATACAATGACAGTTACTTTCTCAGTAATTGGTTTACATTTGTATGCCAGAGAATGATACTTACTTGAATTTGTACATTGTACAAAAGTTATGGAAAGCAAGTTTGTCTTTTCACCCACAGACCTACACGGTACTCTGCAGGAGTGAATCTTCATTGGTTTTTAGTATATGATTAAAAGTTGGAGATATACATTGGGATTGCCAGTATTACCAGTTGCTTGTGAGTGAATTTTTAATTAGATCCCAATCGGAGGATGTGAACAAATGATTGAACTTCAAATAGTTTATAAGAAATAGGGTAACAGATGCAGAATGAGGCTGGAAAAGACAACACAATTTTGTTCAGAGAATTCCCAGACAGTCATAATACATTAATTCAAACTTATTTTCTACTAGCTTGGATGCATATTTATAAGGTCTTTCCTCTTTCCTCTTTTTTTTTTGTTCTTTAGTGGATGAAATAAAATTTTTATTCAATTTTGATTGGACTCAGAACTGGGAAAGAGTGATGGTATCTGTTAGGGGAAGAAGAAAGCAGTTAGAGTCCCCAGCTGTGTGTCCTCAGTTTATTTAGGATTCAGTGTCTGTAGGATCTTTTTTTACTCTTCCCTTAGAGAATGTCTTAAAATATGTCATAGGATGATTTGGCCATCAAGTTCAAGAACTTGAAGAATTTAGAGTGTATGTGGAGACACATTTTTACCGTGAAGCATTTTGTGAAAGATCTTGGTTTGTAGAGAGATTTCTATTGCAGTCCATTAGTAATTCCCCATAGAAATCCCACAAATTAGGCCAGAACTTTTCCTCCCTGTTTGTCAAAGAAGGAATTAATGTAGAGACGATAGAGTGTCAGATTAGTAACACAGAAAGAAAACTTTCAAATCATATGTAGTTTCCCATCTGTTGCTTAGTTTCCTGAGTTCTACTTCCTTCCTTTCAAAAGTCCCTATAAAATATACATATGGGTTAAAAATAATTAATTATAATTCTCCTTTCAATTGCTATAGCAATAGCAGTTCCTTAATGCATCGTGTGTTCCTTCATGCCCTTCTGAATTAATTTAGCACAAAGCAGCTCAGTTTTACAAATGAAGTCCCTTGAAAATAGATGTCAGATATTATTATAGAGATGTTACATGTCCATATGAGAATATCTATAAACTTACTGAGGGTCCATGGTCTTGTGACTATGATTAGAAGATAGAGACCTCTCCTCCACTGTGTCCCTCTTCCCAACTGTGCATATCCTATTTTAAGAGCAAACATTGGGAGTCCAGATTAAGAAATACATAGAATAATATTCAAAACACTTTTTTTGTAACTTTACACCAAAAGACAGATTCAGAGTATCTGTACTCTGCCCCCTCCATACACACTTTATTGTCTCTTGAATCTCTTTTTTCTGATTATGCCTAAAGGTGAAAATAGGAATGTTAAAATGATTTTATTTTAAATGATTTCAAAGTCTTGAAAAGCAAAGATTATTACAGTTGGCACTTAATGTAACTGTAGTATGTAAATTATAGGTAATCTGATCATTCTAGAAAATAAACATCTTTCTTCAACTGCTAGATTTGTTTCTACAGTCATCTGTAATTTCATTGGTATATGAAATAGAATATATTTTAATAATATAAAACATTTCAGATGTTTACATATTTATAGGTAATGATTTATTAGTTTAAAACTTCAGTAAGTTAATAAACTAGTAAATTTTTCTTTTTTTAGGGAAAATACTTTAAATTTTGTCAAAAACATAATCTAAATCTTTGATGTTACTTATTAGCATATGAGAAAATTAACATAATTGAACAAAGGCTTGTATTATTTCTCTCTGATATTGACCATTTGGATTTATTCATCTAAATTTTGGTCCAACTCAGTCATCTTCATTGAAGCAAAATGGAACCTGGTAATAGAGCTCTAGCTCTTCTATATAGCTTAAGGAGTTCAATCCATTGTGTTGACAATGTTACTGTATCAATCAGGGTTCAATCAGAAAAGCAGAACCATTAGGTATATATTTGTTAAAGAGATTTGATCTTATGCATATGTGTGAACTAGTTAGCCCTCCAAATATCCTATAAGAATCTCTGTATGGGTCACCCTAACTGGAAATGTACAAGAAAGTAATTCTAGCAAATTTAGTTCAACCTAGCCAAGTTGACACAGGACAAAGCCACCATGTGTGGTTTGAGATTTAAATACTCCCTTTAAACCATTTGGAATTTTAAAAATATGTGAAATGCTTCAATCTACCACAAGCTTCTTGAAATTTATTTTTTAATGTGGTTTTTAGAATTAATTATCAAAAGTACAAATTGGGAAATAATATAACCTTTGCCAAACAAAATATTGCCTTTCAAAAATATTGGTCAATAAGCCATATATTAATATAAATCACATGTATATGCCTTGTTATTATGAGGAAATGTAATATAATGATTTAAGATCTTTGAGATATGATAGTTAAAGGAGTTTAAATGCTGACTCTCTAAGCTGCTAATTGAGTGAACCTAACCTCTTTTTCCTTCTATACAAAATGGGACAATCATAACTATCTCCTAGGATTACTAGGAGGTTAGTTGAGATAATGTATGTAATGCTCTTAGCATAGTGCCTGGGACACAGTAATTGCTTAATAAATTATAACCATAATTATCATTAACCATTATTTTGTAAACATTTTTTATGCTTTTATTTGGAAAAAAAGGAATTGATAGTTTTGCCTTGTTTTTTTCAAATGAAATTTCTGACAGTACTCTGCCAAAAGGTGAACACTGAGATACCAAGATGCATTTTTGATATTTCACTGATTTTTCAAATCTATGAATTTTAAATTCCCAGTGCTAAAATAAGCTTTCTCCTCTCGCACAGGGCTGATTTATTTTGAAGCCAATGGGCAGAAGAAGAAAGCAACTGGTAAGTGGAGAAGCAGGTGGAACTCAGACGGCTATTTCCCAACACACATTTTCTTGTCCTTGTTATTCCTGTGCAAAGCCACCTTATTTGCCTATGACCAAGAGCATGAAGCCAAATAATAAGCAAATGAAATTAGGGAAGATGGATGAAATTTCCTTATGTAGGACTGACTCTTTTTTCATTCTCCAGGCTGCAGATATGGTAATTGTTTGTAGTGGGAAATACAACTGGTCATCTGTATCCATAGATGCAGATATAAGGGACTTGGACATTCCCAGGTTTTGGTATCCTTGAGGGTGTCCTGGAACCAATCCAGGATACCAAGGGATGACTTTAATAAAAACAAGGAAAATTATTCTGGCTCTACACTGTAAAATGAGTGAAAGAGGCAATTTTTTAATCCACAGTGGGTTTGTTTCATCTGCCTGGTGAAGAAACATGAAGATTTTAAGCCATAAGGATGAACTTATATTTCTCTCCTTTCTGCCAACAGTATCTATTTTAGGAAAGCCATTCTATTCTGGGAAAACAAATCTAACATTTGATTAGAATGAAAATAAATTTAATAAAACATTCTTACATTAAGGCATTCTAAAATCATGGGCTTGTACCACATAAAGGAGATAGTGATGAGGAGAGAATTTTATCCCTTACTACTCAGCAACTCTCATTAAGCATTTCTAAAAACTATTTAAAAATATAGGATGGCTTCAATGGCATTTAAGAGGTAGTGGAATTTATTAAACTTGGAATCAGAGGATCAAAGTTTGAGCTACAGTTCTGCCCCCTGCTATTTTTCAACCTGGTACTAATTGTTTACAATCTTGGACTATGGATTCCTTCACTATAAAATAAGGAAGATAATATTTATTCTGTTATCACATAATTAAATATTATAATCAAATGTTACACTGGTATGTACTGCCATGTATGTAGAGACAGTAGTGACAGTACATACCCTAAAACTAAATTAACAATAGTTTAGTCTCTACTACTAAACTAAGGATTAAGGAAAAAAAATAGAACTAAGGAGATGGAACTTGCCTCAAAATTAGTATTTGAATTTATTTCAAGGAATATTTTTTGTTACATCAACATTAATTTCATATGGCTAATGTTCTTTATTTAATATTATTTATATGTATTATATATTATGTATATAATGTTACTTATAATAATATGTTGCTTATAGTGATATTGCTTCATATTTCAGGCCCCAGATGCCTAGAGAATTCTGAAACATTATATGATAGATTGGCTGTTCTGATGCATGAGGAATGTTTCTTGACATATATTTCAACTTATGGTACAGGGGTGCTGGTACACGTAATTTCAACTACTGTGAAACAATAAAAAACATATTTATTATGTATTCTATACTGCTTCCTATTGTTCAGTGTGATTTCACTTTTTCATTTTTGTTTTAGCCTTACCACCAGTCTGAACTCCATGCTCTCCATGGCTCTGGTTTGTAGATCTTCAAGCATATCTCCTTATCAGCCCTTGTATCCTGGTTGCTGCCTTCTCCGTTTTTTTCACTGACTTTTAGAGAAGATATTTGCTGAAGATATTTCAGAAGGTGGAAATAACAAATTCACCACTTATTACAAGGTGAGAATGAACAAAAATGGATTTAAAGGGTAACAGCAGAGACAAACATTAAATGTGGTTGTACAAGAATCACTTGGCTAAGGGCCAGAAGATTTAGCTAATAAGCTACTTGGTGTGCACCAAAGATGAGACAAGCTTTGCATCTGGAGATTGAGTCACAGTGGATAGACCTAGTCCCTGCTCCCCAAGAGCTCATAGTGTAGCGTAGTAATTCTCAAACCTAATTCTGCACCAATCATCCAGAGACACTTTAAAATCCAGATGCCTGTGTTCCACACTCAGAAATTCTGATTGAACTATTCTGAATGAATTAATCTAGGGTGAAGAGAACACTTAGTTTTAAAATCTCCCCACATGATTTTAATGTTCAGTCAGACTTGAGAATCATGATTCTAATCAGTTCTGGTTTTAGTCTTTTATGTGCAACAAAATCAGAAAAGTTACAAACTCTCCTTTTTGACTCTGTGTTCCCATCTGTAAAACATAGATATCATGAGCTCTTCATTCATTCATGTCATAAATAAGCATATATGAAATTCATATTGTGTGTTAGACATTATAATAGGGTCAAAGGGAGACATGAGTCACAGTATACACTGTAAAGGAGTTCAGAGGAAGAAAACTTTAAAAGTGCAGATCTGAATAACTTTTGACACCAAATTATTATACACAGCATACAGGAACTTTGTGATAATTGAGTGATGAAATAAGTACCTGCACCTGAACAGTTGAAAAATTCTGGCAAAAACTTACGTGGTTGTGCTGACAAGTCTCCCTTCAATTTAATCTCCAAACACACTAACCTATCTGGTAATCCCACTAAATATCCTAAACTGGTGTATTTACAATTCCCCTCACAGAGACTATTACTTCACACTTTCTTTTCTAATATCACCAACACCACCCCACCAAAATTTCAGCAGTTTTGTGTCTTACTATTTTACAGAGAAAAGAGAAAAAAAAAAAAGTAGAAGCAATCTAAAAAAAATACTAAAAAAAATACATTGTTTCCCAAGTACCAAGTCTGTCAATTTACCTGCATACATGCCCATATGTTTTGCATTTCTTCTTGTTAAGATATTTTTTTCTGCTCACATTTAAGTATAACAACTCTTCATGTGCTCTAAATACACCTGCTCTCTCAGCTATGGGAATGCATCAGTTGTTTCCAGGCTCAAATGCATTGTCAATGTATCCTTCTCTGCTAGGTCCTTCCCATCAAAAAACCTGCATTAATAACGCCAAACTTAGCAAATCTAAACGATGTCTTAGGAACCCACATTCTCTTATAGCTATTAACTTTTCTTTTTTTTATTTTTCACCTCTTTGGTTAAATTTATTCCTAAGTATAATATTTTATTATTTTTGAGGTGATTTTATTTATTTATTTATTTATTTATTTATTTTTTAACATCTTTATTGGAGTATAATTGCTTTACAATGGTGTGTTAGTTTTGGCTTTATAACAAAGTGAATCAGCTATATATATACATATATCCCCAAAACTCCTCCCTCTTGTGTCTCCCTCCATCCTCCCTATCACACCCCTCTGGGTGGTCACAAGTCATCAAGCTGATCTTGCTGTGCTATGCAACTTCTTCCCACTAGCTATCTATTTTACATTTGATAGTGTACATTTGTCCATGCCACTCTCTCACTTCATCCCAGCTTATGCTTCCCCCTCCCTGTGTACTGAAGTCCATTCTCTAAGTCTGCATCTTTACACATGTCCTGACCCTAGGTTCTTCAGAACCTTTTTTTTTTTTTTTTTTAGATTCTATATATATGTGTTAGCATACGGTATTTGTTTTTCTCTTTCTGACTTACTTCACTCAGTATGATCAATGTACATTCCCACCAACAGTGCAAGAGGGTTCCCTTTCCTCCACACCCTCTCCAGCATTTATTGTTTGCAGATTTTTGGATGATGGCCATTCTGACTGGTGTGAGGTGATACTTCACTGTAGTTTTGATTTGCATTTCTCTCATGATTAGTGATGTTGAGCATGCTTTCATGTGTCTGTTGGCAATCTGTATATCTTCTTTGGAGAAATGTTTATTTAGGGCTTCTGCCCATTTTTGGATTCAGGTGTTTGTTTTTTTGATATTGAGCTGCATGAGCTGCTTGCAAATTTTGGAGATTAATCCTTTGTCAGAGGCTTCATTTGCAAATAGTTTCTCCCATTCTGAGCGTTGTCTTTTGGTCTTGTTTATGGTTTCCTTTGCTGTACAAAACCTTTTAAGTTTCATTTGGTCCCATTTGTTTATTTTTGTTTTTATTTCCATTTCTCTAAAAGGTGGGTCACAAAGGATCTTGCTGTGATTTATGTCATCAAGTGTTCTGCCTATGTTTTCCTCTAAGAGTTTGATAGTTCCTGGCCTTACATTTAGGTCTTTAATCCATTTTGAGTTTATTTTTGTGTATCGTGTTATGGAGTGTTCTAATTTCATTCCTTACATGTAGCTGTCAATTTTTCCCAGCCCCACTTATTAAAGAGACTGTCCTTTCTCTATTGTATATTCTTGCCTCCTTTATCAAAAATAAGGTGACCATATGTGAGTGGGTTTATCTCTGGGCTTTCTATCCTGTTCCATTGACCAATATTTCTGTTTTTGTGCCAGTATCATACTTTCTTGATTACTGTAGCTTTGTAGTATAGTCTGAATTTCAGGAGCCTGATTCCTCCAGCTCCGTTTTTCTTTCTCAAGATTGCTTTGGCTCTTCAGGGTCTTTTGTGTTTCCTTACAAATTGTGAAATTGTGTGTTCTATTTCTGTGAAAAACTGCATTGGTAGTTTCATAGGGATTGCATAGATTGTCTTGTGTAGTATAGTCATTTTCACAATGTTGATTCTTCCAATCCAAGAACGTGGAATATCTCTCCACCTATTTGGATCACCTTTAATTTCTTTCATCAGTATCTTACAGATTTCTGCATACAGGTCTTTTGTCTCCTTAGGTAGGTTTATTCCTAGTTATTTTATTCTTTTTGTTGCAATGGTAAATTTGAGTGTTTCCTTAATTTTTCTTTCAGATTTTTCGTCATTAGTGTATAAGAATGCCAGAGATTTCTGTGCATTAATTTTGTATCCTGCTACTTTACCAAATTCATTGATTAGCTCTAGTAGTTTTCTGGTAGCATCCTTAGGATTCCCTATGTATAGTATCATGTCATCTGCCAACAGAGACACTTTACTTCTTATTTTCCAATTTGGATTCCTTTTATTTCTTTTTTCTCTGATTGCTGTGGTTAAAACTTCCAAAATTGTGTTGAGTAATAGTCGTCAGGGTGGTCAACCTTGCCTTGTTCCTGATTTTAGAGGAAATAGTTTCAGTTTTCCACCATTGGGAACAATGTTGGCTGTGGGTTTGTCGTATATGGCCTTCATTAGGTTGAGGTAATGCCTACTTTCTGGAGGATTTTTATCATAAATCGGTGTTGAATTGTGTTGAAAGCTTTTTCTGCATCTATTGAGATGATCATATGGTTTTTCTCCTTCAGTTTGTTTATATGGTTATCACATTTATGATCATATGGTTTTTAATCTTCAGTTTGTTGATGTGGTGTATCACATTGATTGTTTTCCATATATTGAAGAATCCTTGCATTCCTGGGATAAACCCCACTTGATCATGGTATATGGTCCTTTTAATGTGCTGTTGGATTCTGTTTGCTAGTATTCTGTTAAGGATATTTGCATCTATGTTCATCAGTGATATTGGCCAGTAATTTTCTTTCTTTGGGATATCTTTGTCTGGTTTTCATATCAAGGTGATGGTGGCCTCGTAGAATGAATTTGGGAGTGTTCCTCCCTCTGGTATGTTTTGGAAGAGTTAGAGAAGGATGGTGTTAGCTCTTCTGTAAATGTTTGATAGAATTCGTCTGTCAAGTCACATTGGTTTTTTTTTGTGGTTGGAAGATTTGTTTGGGCTTTTTTTTTGTTGGAAGAGTTTTCATCACAGTCTCAATTTCAGTGCTTGTGATTGGTCTGTTTATATTTTTAATTTCTTCCTGGTTCAGTCTGAAAAGTTGTGCTTTTCTAGGAATTTGCCCATTTCTTCCAGTTTGTCCATTTTATTGGCATATAGTTTCTTCTAGTAATCTCTCAAGATCCTTTGTATTTCTGCAGTGTCAGTGTTACTTCTCCTTTTGCATTTCTAATTCTATTGATTTGAGTCTTCTCCCTTTTTTTCTTGATGAGTCTGGCTGATGGTTTATCAATTTTGTTTATCTTCTCAAAAACCATCTTTTAGTTTTGTTGATCTTTGCTATTGTTTCTTTCATTTCTTTTTCATTTATTTCTGATCTGGTCTTTATGATTTCTTTCCTTTGCTAACTTTGGGTTTTGTTTTTTTGGTTCTTCTTTCTCTCATTGCTTTAAGTGTAAGCTTAGGTTGTTTATTTGAGATGTTTCTTGTTTCTTGAGGTAGGATTATATTGCTATAAACTTCCCTCTTAGTTTTTCTTGCTTCTTGAGGTAGGATTGTATTGCTATAAACTTCCCTCTTAGAACTGCTTTTGCTGCATCTCATAGGTTTTGGATCATCATGTTTTGTTGTAATTTGTTTCTAGGTATTTTTTTATTTCCTCTTTGATTTCTTCAGTTTCTCTTGGTTATTTGGTAGTTTATTGTTTAGCTTCTATGTAATTGTATTTTTTACACATTTTTTCCTGTAATTGATACCTAGTCTCATAGTGTTGTGGTCAGAAAAGATACTTGATATGATTTCAATTTTCTTAAATTTACCAAGGCTTTATTTGTGACCCAATTTATGATCTAATCAGGAGAATGTTCCATGAGCACTTGAGAAGAAAGTATATGCTGGTTTTTTTTGGATGGATTGTCCTATAAATATCAATTTAAGTCCAACTTGTTTAATCTATCATTTAAAGCTTGTGTTTCCTTATTTAATTTCATTTTGGATAATCTGTCCATTGGTGAAAGTGGGGTGTTATAGTCACCTACTATGATTGTGTAACTGTAGATTTCCCCTTTTATGGCTCTTAGCATTTGCCTTATATGTTGAGGTGCTCTTATGTTGGGTGCATAAATATTTACAATTGTTATATCTTTTCTTGGATTGATCCCTTGATCATTATATACTGTCCTTCTTTATATCTTGTAATAGACTTTATTTTAGTCTATTTTGTCTGATATGACAATTGTTACCCAGCTTTCTTTTGATTTCCTTTTGCATGGAATATCTATTTCCATCCCCTCACTTTCAGTTTGTATGTGTCCTTAGGTCTGAAGTGGTTCTCTTGTAGACAACATATATACAGGTCTTGTGTTTTTATCCCATCAACCAGTCTATGTCTTTTGATGGGATCATTTAATCCATTTACATTTAAGGTAGTTATTGATATGTATGTCCCTATTACCATTTTTTTAATTTTCAGGGGTTTGCTATTATAGGTCTTTTCCTTCTCTTGTGTTTCCTGCCTAGAGTAGTTCCTTTAGCATTTGTTTTAAAGCTGGTTTGGTGGTGCTGAACTCTCTCAGCTTTCACTTGTCTGTAAAGGTTTTAATTTCTCTGTCAAATCTGGATGAGATTCTTGCTGGGTAGAGTAACCTTGGTTGTACATTTTTCCCTTTCATCACTTTAAATATGTCCTGCCACTCTGTTGGCTTGCAGAGTTTTTATTGAAAGATCAGCTATTAACCTATGGGGATTCCCTTGTATGTTATTTGTTGTTTTTCGCTTGCTGCTTTTAATATTTTTTCTTTGTATTTAATTTTTGATAGTTTGATTAATATGTGTCTTGGCATATTTTTCCTTGGATTTATCCTGTAAGGGACTCTGCACTTCCTGGACTTGATTAACTATTTCCTTTCCCATGTTAGAGAAGTTTTCAACCAAGATCTCTTCAAATATTTTCTGAGTCCCTTTCTTTTTATCTTCTTCTTCTGGGACCCCTATAATTAGAATGTTGGTGTGTTTAATGTTGTCCCAGAGGTCTCTGAGACTGTCTCACTTCTTTTCATTCTTTTTCTCTATTCTGCTCTGTGATAGTTATTTCCACTGTTTAATTTCCAGGTCACTTATCCATTCTTCTGCCTCAGTTATTCTGCTATTGATTCTTTCTAGAGAATATTTATTTTCATTTATTGTGTAGTTCATCATTCTTTGTTTGATCTTTAGTTCTTCTAGGTCCTTGTTAAAAGTTTTTGTATTTTTTCTATTTTATATCCAAGATTTTGGATCATCTTTACTATCATTACTCTGAATTCTTTTTCAGGTAGACTGCCTATTTTCTCTTAATTTGTTTGGTCTGGTGGGTTTTTACCTTGCTCTTTCATCTGCTGTGTATTTCTTTGCCTTCTCATTTTGCTTAACTTACTGTGTTTGTGGTCTCCTTTTTGTAGGCTGCACGTTTGTAGTTCCCATGGTTTTTGATGTCTGCCTTCAGTGGCTAAGGTTGATTCAGTGGGTTGTGTAGGCTTCCAGGTGGAGGGGACTGGTGCCTGTGTTCTGGTGGATAAGACTGGATCTCGTGTTTCTGGTGGGCAGGACTGAGTCCAGTGGTGTGTTTTGGAGTGTTTGTGACCTTAATATGATTTTAGGCAGCCTCTCTGCTAATGGGTGGTTTTGTGTTCCTGTCTTGTTGTTGTTTGGCATATGGTGTCCAGCACTGTAGTTTGCTGGTCACTGAGTGGAGCTGGGTCTTTGCATTGAGATGGAGATCTCTAGGAGATCTTTCAGCTTTTGACATTATGTGGAGTTGGGTGGTCACCTGTGGACCAATGTGCTGAACTTGGCTGTCCCCCCTGAGAGACACAGACCTGACACCTGGCCAGAGCATGAAGACCCAGTCAGCTACACGGCTCAGAAGAAAAGGGAGAGAAAAAGAAGTCAAAAATAAAATAAAATAATTAAAAGTAAAATTTTTTTAATTATTAAAAAGAAGAAAATTTATAAAGTAATAAAAAAAACCTGACAGACAGAAACCTAGGACTAATAGTAATAGCAAAGCTATAGATCAAAATCACAAAAAGAAGCATACACTTACAGACTCACAAAAAGAGAAAAATGAAAATATATATATATATATACATTAAAAAAATAAATGCCGATAGCAACCAAATCAGTAAGTAAATCTACCAATGATAACAAACTCTAGATACTAAAGTAACATAAACATAGGACCAGAAACAAATTAGGTGCAGATACCAAACCCCAAGTGTACAGTTGCTCCTAAAGTCTACCACCTCAATTTTGGAATGATTCATTGTCTATTCAGGCATTCCAGTGATCTGTGTACATCAAGTTGATTGTGGAGATTTTATCCACTGCTCCTGAGGCTGCTGGGAGATATTTCCCTTTCTCTTCTTTGTTTGCACAGCTCTTGGGGTTCAGCTTTGGATTTGACCCTACCTCTGCGTGTAGGTTTCCTGAGAGCATCTGTTCCCTATCCAGATAGGATGGGGTTAAAGTAGCAGCTGATTAGGGAGCTCTGGCTCACTCAGGTCGGGGGGTGGGGGGAGAGGTATGGAATGTGAGGTGAGCCTGCCGTGGCAGAGGCTGGAGTGACGTTGCAACAGCCTGAGGTTCGTCACGTGTTCTCGCGGGGAAGTTGTCCCTGGATCACGGGACCCTGGCCGTGGAGAGCTGCACAGGCTCCCAGGAGGGGAGGTGTGGGTAGTGACCTGTGCTTGCACACAGGCTTCTTGGTGGCTGCAACAGCAGCCTTAGCATTTCATGCCCATCTCTGGTGTCCACGCTGATATCCATGGCTCACGCTGGTCTCTGGAACTCGTTTAGGCAGTGCTCTGAATCCCCTCTCTCTTCCCACACCCCGAAACAATGGTCTCTTATGTCTTAGGCAGGTCCAGACTTTTTCCTGGACACCCTCTCGGCGAGCTTTGGCTCACTAGCCCCCTTCAGGCTGTGTCCACACAGCCAACACCAGTGTTCTCCCTGGGATATGACCTCTGAAGCCAGAGCCTCAGCTCCCAGCCTCCACCCACCCTGGCGAGTGAGCAGACAAGCCTTTCAGGCTGGTGAGTGCTGGTCGGCACTTATCCTCTGTGCGGGAATCTCTCCGTTTTGCCCTCTGCACACCTAATGCTATGCTCTCCTCCATAGCTCTGAAAATTCCTCCTCGCCACCCACCCCCACCATCTCCACCCATGAAAGGGCTTCCTAGTGTGTGGAAACTTTTCCTCCTTCACAGCTCCCTTGCAGAGGTGCAGGTCTCATCCCTATCCTTTTTTCTCTGTTTTTTCTTTTCTCTTTTGCCCTACCCAGGTATGTGGGGAGGTTCTTGTCTTTTGGGAAGTCTGAGGTCTTCTGTCAGCACTCAGTAGGTGTTCTGTAGGAGTTGTTCCACATGTAGATGTACTTCTGATGTATATGTGGGGAGGAAGGTGATCTACACGTCTTACTCCTCTGCCATCTTGAAGGTCTCCCCTCCTCCTATAGTTATTAACTTTATCGCTCTTCTACCCTGTAGAGCTTTTTGAAAGTATCTATATGGGCTGTCTTTCCTTCTTCACCTCCCAATTTTCCACCACATTCCGATTAGGCTGTTATCCTTACCACTCTATAAACGTCTTATCAATGTCAAAAGATATAGTCATTCAGTCTCTGTTCTCATCCAAGTCAGCATCCAGATGGTATTTGACACAGGTGGACTCATTTAGAAACACTCTTTTCTTGGTATCTTTGACACCATATTGCCCTGGCTCTCCTGATATATAATTAATTGCTTGTTTTCAGCCTCCTTTGCTGATGTCTTTTTTTTTCTTTTGTGGTATGCAGGCCTTTCGCTGTTGTGGCCTCTCCCGTTGTGGAGCACAGGCTCTGGACGCACAGGCTCAGCAGCCATGGCTCACGGGCCCAGCTGCTCCATGGCATGTGGCATCCACCCGGACCAGGTCACGAACCTGTGTCCCCTGCATCGGCAGGCAGACTCCCAACCACTGCGTCACCAGGGAAGACCTGCTTATGTCTTTATATGTTGAGTCTCCCAGAGGCTTTCTTTTGTTATCTAACTAAAATCTCTTTTGTCGTAGCTTCTGTTTCCACAACTTTAATACATCTACTATGGGATAACTCCGAAGAGCATAAATCCACTTTTCTTTTACCCAGTGCTCTCTCAACACAAACTGCCCTTGCTCCTCCTTCAGCCCTTCCCATCTCAATTAATAGAATTAACTGTCCCTGTCCATCAACTCCAAATCTAATTGTCACCCTCAATTCCTTTGTTTTCTTCATTCTGCCACATCAAATGCATTAGAAAAAAGTCAACTGTAAAAAATACATTTTTGAGTAAACTTAGGAAAAGTTAGATGGGCATTTGAGGATATCAAGAGATTGTGGTTAATTTTGTTAGGTGTGGTAATGGTATTGTGGTTATGTAGGAGATTGCCCTTATGTTTATGCATAAATTTGTTACAGCAGGCAGGTAACTCGATATGAGCATAGAAAGGGGACATGGGCCAAGTGGCAGGAAACCATGCATTTGTAAACAGCAGTGGTCCATGGTCAAAGAAAAGCAAGAACCTCCAGATTGACAGGAAACCACACATTTGGGGGTGATAAGTGTCCTGGAGGCAGAAAAAGAAAGGTGGGAAAAAATGGGAATAGCCAGCATCTGAATATAACCTTTTGCTCACTATGCTCTCATTATGATAAAATTAACCTTGGAGATAAGAAGTACCTATCATGCACTGATGCCATGACACATCCAATCAAAGCTAAATAAGGATAAAAACCCTCCCTGCCCTCGGGAAGGTGGAACTTGGATGAAAATTAGGGAATATGACCCTCATACCCCTCCTTCCCCAGTGAATATCCCACCCCATCCTGCCCCTCATAACCAGCATGACAAAGAAACTCAGGACACTTGTCTGCCTCACTTGTCTGCCTGCTCTCCCTGTGAGTGCTTATCCTTGCTTGAATAAATCCTCTCTTTACTTTCTTGATCTCCCTGTCTCATTTCCGAATTCTGTCTTTAATGAGACAAGGATCTTACTTTCATGGATAACACATCTAGGAGTGACTTGACATGATTTTAGAAATTTTCTTTAAAATGCTATAGCACCCCATCCCCCCAAAAAAAGAAGGAAAGAAGAAAAAAGATAAAGATGTGTGGCAAAATAATACCTATTTATTCTGGTTATGTGGAGGTTATTTTCCTGTCCTCTCCACTTTTATATATGCTTGATAATTTTCATAATATAAAGTTGGGACAAAAGACAACTAAAAAGTTTCATGTTCTTTGTTATGAACCCATATGATTGAATACATGTCTCTTTCGCTTGTGTTCCACTCTCCCTTTTGTTTGCTATAGTTCAGCTGCACTAGCCTTCTTTCTCATTCCAAACAGTTCAAGCCTGTGTATCCTTTGCTACCTCTGTACTTTACAGAGCTGACTTATTTGTGTATTATTGCCAAAGAGAACTTCCCTAACATCTCCTGCATGTCCACCCACACATGTTATATCTTTTTAAAATTATGTTAACTAGTTTGTTTACACATTTATTGCTGGTTTTATTCTACTAAAACTTGAACTTCAAGATGCAAACACCTTGGATCTAAAACACTGCATAGTAGATATTTAATAAATACTTGTAAATAACAGAACTGGATATTACTATTTACCCCATTTTAAAACTGATGATGACCAAATGTCACAGTGATGATCCTGAGCTCACCTCCTCCAATGAGCACACCAAAATTACAGCTATTTACAGAGCAACTATCTATGAGAATAACTTAAAAACTAGGAGAAAAGAATTTTCACAACTAAAGATATAAATAAGGAACCACAGTGAGATGGCTAGGAGGGGCAGAGACACAATATAGTCAAAACCCATACCCCTGGGTGGGCAACCCACAAAATAGAGGGTAATTACAATTGCAGAGGTTCTCCCCAAGGAGCAAGGAGTCCAAGTCGAACATTGGGCTCCCCAGTCTGTGGGTCTTGCACTGGTAAGATGAACCCCCAGAAAGTTTGGCTTCGAGGGCCAGCAGGGTGAGTGAAGGTTAGAAGGTTTTAACAAGAAGTTAGAAAATATAAAGAAGAACCAAACAGAGATGAAAAATACAGTAACTGAAGTTAAAAGATACATTAGAAGAAGTCAACAGTACATTAGATGATACCAAGGAATGGGTCACTAAGCTGGAAGACAGAGTAGTGGAAATTACAGAAGCTGAACAGAAAAATGATTAAAAATGAAGAGAAAAAAAGAAATGAGGACAGTTTGAGACATTATGGACGTTATGGACAACATTATGGACAACATCAAGCATACTAACATTCATGTTGCAGGGATCCCAGAGGAGAAGAGAGAGATAAAGGGGTAGAGAACATATTTGAAGACATAATAACTGAAACTTCCCAAAGCTTAGAAATGAAACAGACATCCAGGTCCAGGAAACACAGAGAGTCCTTAACAGAATCAACCCATAGAGGACCATACACACAAGCACACACACACACACACATTGTAATTAAAATGGCAAAAATTAAGGAAAAGAGAGGATATTAAAAGCAGCAAGGGGAAAGCAACAAGTTACATACAAGGGAACTCCCATAAGGTTATCAGCTGAATTTTCAGCAGAAACTCTGCAGGACAGAAGGGAGTGATATTATATATTTAAAGTGAAGAAAGTGAAAAACTTACAACCAAAAATACTCTATCTGGCAAGGCTTTCATTCAGATTCAATGGAGATATCAAAAGTTTTATAGACAAGCAGAAGCTAAAAGAGTTCAGCACCACCAAATCATCTTTACAAGAAATGTTAAAAGGTCATAACTAAAAATATAAAATTATGAAAGGAAAAATCTCAGTGGTAAAGGCAAATATACAGTAAAGTTAGTAAATGAATGAAGTTTAAAGCTAGTAGAAAGGTTAAAAGAAAAAAGTAGTAAAATAATCTATATCCACAATAAGTAGTTAAATGATACACAAAACAAAAAATGTAAAGTATAATGTCAAAAAAAGTAAATGTGGGGGGGATAGTAAAAAAGGCAAGGTTGTTAAAATGCATTTGAACTTAAGAGATCAGCAATTTAAAGTAATTGTATAGATAGATATAAATATAGATATATAGATATAAATAGATACATTGCTATATATAAACCCCATGGTAACCACAAAT
>NC_041219.1:99628872-99638050 GCF_002837175.3 Physeter macrocephalus
TCTTCTGGGACCCCTATAATTAGAATGTTGGTGTGTTTAATGTTGTCCCAGAGGTCTCTGAGACTGTCTCACTTCTTTTCATTCTTTTTCTCTATTCTGCTCTGTGATAGTTATTTCCACTGTTTAATTTCCAGGTCACTTATCCATTCTTCTGCCTCAGTTATTCTGCTATTGATTCTTTCTAGAGAATATTTATTTTCATTTATTGTGTAGTTCATCATTCTTTGTTTGATCTTTAGTTCTTCTAGGTCCTTGTTAAAAGTTTTTGTATTTTTTCTATTTTATATCCAAGATTTTGGATCATCTTTACTATCATTACTAGTGGGTTGTGTAGGCTTCCAGGTGGAGGGGACTGGTGCCTGTGTTCTGGTGGATAAGACTGGATCTCGTGTTTCTGGTGGGCAGGACTGAGTCCAGTGGTGTGTTTTGGAGTGTTTGTGACCTTAATATGATTTTAGGCAGCCTCTCTGCTAATGGGTGGTTTTGTGTTCCTGTCTTGTTGTTGTTTGGCATATGGTGTCCAGCACTGTAGTTTGCTGGTCACTGAGTGGAGCTGGGTCTTTGCATTGAGATGGAGATCTCTAGGAGATCTTTCAGCTTTTGACATTATGTGGAGTTGGGTGGTCACCTGTGGACCAATGTGCTGAACTTGGCTGTCCCCCCTGAGAGACACAGACCTGACACCTGGCCAGAGCATGAAGACCCAGTCAGCTACACGGCTCAGAAGAAAAGGGAGAGAAAAAGAAGTCAAAAATAAAATAAAATAATTAAAAGTAAAATTTTTTTAATTATTAAAAAGAAGAAAATTTATAAAGTAATAAAAAAAACCTGACAGACAGAAACCTAGGACTAATAGTAATAGCAAAGCTATAGATCAAAATCACAAAAAGAAGCATACACTTACAGACTCACAAAAAGAGAAAAATGAAAAAATATATATATATATACATTAAAAAAATAAATGCAGATAGCAACCAAATCAGTAAGTAAATCTACCAATGATAACAAACTCTAGATACTAAAGTAACATAAACATAGGACCAGAAACAAATTAGGTGCAGATACCAAACCCCAAGTGTACAGTTGCTCCTAAAGTCTACCACCTCAATTTTGGGATGATTCATTGTCTATTCAGGCATTCCAGTGATCTGTGTACATCAAGTTGATTGTGGAGATTTTATCCACTGCTCCTGAGGCTGCTGGGAGATATTTCCCTTTCTCTTCTTTGTTTGCACAGCTCTTGGGGTTCAGCTTTGGATTTGACCCTACCTCTGCGTGTAGGTTTCCTGAGAGCATCTGTTCCCTATCCAGATAGGATGGGGTTAAAGTAGCAGCTGATTAGGGAGCTCTGGCTCACTCAGGTCGGGGGGTGGGGGGAGAGGTATGGAATGTGAGGTGAGCCTGCCGTGGCAGAGGCTGGAGTGACGTTGCAACAGCCTGAGGTTCGTCACGTGTTCTCACGGGGAAGTTGTCCCTGGATCACGGGACCCTGGCCGTGGAGAGCTGCACAGGCTCCCAGGAGGGGAGGTGTGGGTAGTGACCTGTGCTTGCACACAGGCTTCTTGGTGGCTGCAACAGCAGCCTTAGCATTTCATGCCCATCTCTGGTGTCCACGCTGATATCCATGGCTCACGCTGGTCTCTGGAACTCGTTTAGGCAGTGCTCTGAATCCCCTCTCTCTTCCCACACCCCGAAACAATGGTCTCTTATGTCTTAGGCAGGTCCAGACTTTTTCCTGGACACCCTCTCGGCGAGCTTTGGCTCACTAGCCCCCTTCAGGCTGTGTCCACACAGCCAACACCAGTGTTCTCCCTGGGATATGACCTCTGAAGCCAGAGCCTCAGCTCCCAGCCTCCACCCACCCTGGCGAGTGAGCAGACAAGCCTTTCAGGCTGGTGAGTGCTGGTCGGCACTTATCCTCTGTGCGGGAATCTCTCCGTTTTGCCCTCTGCACACCTAATGCTATGCTCTCCTCCATAGCTCTGAAAATTCCTCCTCGCCACCCACCCCCACCATCTCCACCCATGAAAGGGCTTCCTAGTGTGTGGAAACTTTTCCTCCTTCACAGCTCCCTTGCAGAGGTGCAGGTCTCATCCCTATCCTTTTTTCTCTGTTTTTTCTTTTCTCTTTTGCCCTACCCAGGTATGTGGGGAGGTTCTTGTCTTTTGGGAAGTCTGAGGTCTTCTGTCAGCACTCAGTAGGTGTTCTGTAGGAGTTGTTCCACATGTAGATGTACTTCTGATGTATATGTGGGGAGGAAGGTGATCTACACGTCTTACTCCTCTGCCATCTTGAAGGTCTCCCCTCCTCCTATAGTTATTAACTTTATCGCTCTTCTACCCTGTAGAGCTTTTTGAAAGTATCTATATGGGCTGTCTTTCCTTCTTCACCTCCCAATTTTCCACCACATTCCGATTAGGCTGTTATCCTTACCACTCTATAAACGTCTTATCAATGTCAAAAGATATAGTCATTCAGTCTCTGTTCTCATCCAAGTCAGCATCCAGATGGTATTTGACACAGGTGGACTCATTTAGAAACACTCTTTTCTTGGTATCTTTGACACCATATTGCCCTGGCTCTCCTGATATATAATTAATTGCTTGTTTTCAGCCTCCTTTGCTGATGTCTTTTTTTTTCTTTTGTGGTATGCAGGCCTTTCGCTGTTGTGGCCTCTCCCGTTGTGGAGCACAGGCTCTGGACGCACAGGCTCAGCAGCCATGGCTCACGGGCCCAGCTGCTCCATGGCATGTGGCATCCACCCGGACCAGGTCACGAACCTGTGTCCCCTGCATCGGCAGGCAGACTCCCAACCACTGCGTCACCAGGGAAGACCTGCTTATGTCTTTATATGTTGAGTCTCCCAGAGGCTTTCTTTTGTTATCTAACTAAAATCTCTTTTGTCGTAGCTTCTGTTTCCACAACTTTAATACATCTACTATGGGATAACTCCGAAGAGCATAAATCCACTTTTCTTTTACCCAGTGCTCTCTCAACACAAACTGCCCTTGCTCCTCCTTCAGCCCTTCCCATCTCAATTAATAGAATTAACTGTCCCTGTCCATCAACTCCAAATCTAATTGTCACCCTCAATTCCTTTGTTTTCTTCATTCTGCCACATCAAATGCATTAGAAAAAAGTCAACTGTAAAAAATACATTTTTGAGTAAACTTAGGAAAAGTTAGATGGGCATTTGAGGATATCAAGAGATTGTGGTTAATTTTGTTAGGTGTGGTAATGGTATTGTGGTTATGTAGGAGATTGCCCTTATGTTTATGCATAAATTTGTTACAGCAGGCAGGTAACTCGATATGAGCATAGAAAGGGGACATGGGCCAAGTGGCAGGAAACCATGCATTTGTAAACAGCAGTGGTCCATGGTCAAAGAAAAGCAAGAACCTCCAGATTGACAGGAAACCACACATTTGGGGGTGATAAGTGTCCTGGAGGCAGAAAAAGAAAGGTGGGAAAAAATGGGAATAGCCAGCATCTGAATATAACCTTTTGCTCACTATGCTCTCATTATGATAAAATTAACCTTGGAGATAAGAAGTACCTATCATGCACTGATGCCATGACACATCCAATCAAAGCTAAATAAGGATAAAAACCCTCCCTGCCCTCGGGAAGGTGGAACTTGGATGAAAATTAGGGAATATGACCCTCATACCCCTCCTTCCCCAGTGAATATCCCACCCCATCCTGCCCCTCATAACCAGCATGACAAAGAAACTCAGGACACTTGTCTGCCTCACTTGTCTGCCTGCTCTCCCTGTGAGTGCTTATCCTTGCTTGAATAAATCCTCTCTTTACTTTCTTGATCTCCCTGTCTCATTTCCGAATTCTGTCTTTAATGAGACAAGGATCTTACTTTCATGGATAACACATCTAGGAGTGACTTGACATGATTTTAGAAATTTTCTTTAAAATGCTATAGCACCCCATCCCCCCAAAAAAAGAAGGAAAGAAGAAAAAAGATAAAGATGTGTGGCAAAATAATACCTATTTATTCTGGTTATGTGGAGGTTATTTTCCTGTCCTCTCCACTTTTATATATGCTTGATAATTTTCATAATATAAAGTTGGGACAAAAGACAACTAAAAAGTTTCATGTTCTTTGTTATGAACCCATATGATTGAATACATGTCTCTTTCGCTTGTGTTCCACTCTCCCTTTTGTTTGCTATAGTTCAGCTGCACTAGCCTTCTTTCTCATTCCAAACAGTTCAAGCCTGTGTATCCTTTGCTACCTCTGTACTTTACAGAGCTGACTTATTTGTGTATTATTGCCAAAGAGAACTTCCCTAACATCTCCTGCATGTCCACCCACACATGTTATATCTTTTTAAAATTATGTTAACTAGTTTGTTTACACATTTATTGCTGGTTTTATTCTACTAAAACTTGAACTTCAAGATGCAAACACCTTGGATCTAAAACACTGCATAGTAGATATTTAATAAATACTTGTAAATAACAGAACTGGATATTACTATTTACCCCATTTTAAAACTGATGATGACCAAATGTCACAGTGATGATCCTGAGCTCACCTCCTCCAATGAGCACACCAAAATTACAGCTATTTACAGAGCAACTATCTATGAGAATAACTTAAAAACTAGGAGAAAAGAATTTTCACAACTAAAGATATAAATAAGGAACCACAGTGAGATGGCTAGGAGGGGCAGAGACACAATATAGTCAAAACCCATACCCCTGGGTGGGCAACCCACAAAATAGAGGGTAATTACAATTGCAGAGGTTCTCCCCAAGGAGCAAGGAGTCCAAGTCGAACATTGGGCTCCCCAGTCTGTGGGTCTTGCACTGGTAAGATGAACCCCCAGAAAGTTTGGCTTCGAGGGCCAGCAGGGTGAGTGAAGGTTAGAAGGTTTTAACAAGAAGTTAGAAAATATAAAGAAGAACCAAACAGAGATGAAAAATACAGTAACTGAAGTTAAAAGATACATTAGAAGAAGTCAACAGTACATTAGATGATACCAAGGAATGGGTCACTAAGCTGGAAGACAGAGTAGTGGAAATTACAGAAGCTGAACAGAAAAATGATTAAAAATGAAGAGAAAAAAAGAAATGAGGACAGTTTGAGACATTATGGACGTTATGGACAACATTATGGACAACATCAAGCATACTAACATTCATGTTGCAGGGATCCCAGAGGAGAAGAGAGAGATAAAGGGGTAGAGAACATATTTGAAGACATAATAACTGAAACTTCCCAAAGCTTAGAAATGAAACAGACATCCAGGTCCAGGAAACACAGAGAGTCCTTAACAGAATCAACCCATAGAGGACCATACACACAAGCACACACACACACACACATTGTAATTAAAATGGCAAAAATTAAGGAAAAGAGAGGATATTAAAAGCAGCAAGGGGAAAGCAACAAGTTACATACAAGGGAACTCCCATAAGGTTATCAGCTGAATTTTCAGCAGAAACTCTGCAGGACAGAAGGGAGTGATATTATATATTTAAAGTGAAGAAAGTGAAAAACTTACAACCAAAAATACTCTATCTGGCAAGGCTTTCATTCAGATTCAATGGAGATATCAAAAGTTTTATAGACAAGCAGAAGCTAAAAGAGTTCAGCACCACCAAATCATCTTTACAAGAAATGTTAAAAGGTCATAACTAAAAATATAAAATTATGAAAGGAAAAATCTCAGTGGTAAAGGCAAATATACAGTAAAGTTAGTAAATGAATGAAGTTTAAAGCTAGTAGAAAGGTTAAAAGAAAAAAGTAGTAAAATAATCTATATCCACAATAAGTAGTTAAATGATACACAAAACAAAAAATGTAAAGTATAATGTCAAAAAAAGTAAATGTGGGGGGGATAGTAAAAAAGGCAAGGTTGTTAAAATGCATTTGAACTTAAGAGATCAGCAATTTAAAGTAATTGTATAGATAGATATAAATATAGATATATAGATATAAATAGATACATTGCTATATATAAACCCCATGGTAACCACAAATCTATAATAGATATACACACACACAAAAAGAGAAAGAAATCCAAACATAATGCTAAAGATAGTCATCATATCACAGGAAAATTGAAATCATATCAAGCATATTTTTGATGATAATGAATAAGACTAGAAATAAACTACAAGAATAAAACTGCAAAAAGTGCAAATACACAGAAGCTAAATAATATGATACTAAACAACCAATGGATCACTGAATAAATCAAAGAAGAAATTAAAAAATACCTAGAGACAAATGAAAACAATAACACAATGATCCAGATTCTATGGGATGCAGCAAAGCAGTTCTAGGAGGAAAGTTTACAGCTATGCAAGCATACCTCAGGAAAAAATTAAAATCTCACATAAAGGGACAAAGTGAGAGAGGGGCATGGACACATATACACTACCAAATTTAAAATAGACAGCTAATGGGAAGCAGCTGCATAGCACAGGGAGATCAGCTTGGTGCTTTGTGACCAACTAGAGGGATGGGATAGGGAAGATGGGAGGAAGACACGAGAGGGAGGAGCTATGGGGATATGTGTATATGTACTGATTCATTTTGTTATAAAGTAGAAACTAACACACCATTGTAAAGCGATTATAGTCCAATAAAAATGTTAAAAAAAAAAAGAATTGAGCCTCACATCAAAAGGCACTAGAAAAAGAACAAACAAACCTGAAAGTTAGTAGGACAGAAATTACAAATATCAGAGCAGAAATAAATGAAATAGAAATTTTTTTTAATAGAAAAGATCAATGAAACTAAGAGCTGTTTTTTTTAAAAGGTAAATAAAATTGATAAAACTTTAGCCAGACTCATCGAGAAAAAGACAGTGAGTCCAAATCAATAAAATCAGAAATGAAAAATGAGAAGTTACAAAAGACACATACAAAGGATTATAAGAGTTTACTATAAACAATTATATGGGGCTTCCCTGGTGTCGCAGTGGTTGAGAGTCCACCTGCCGATGCAGGGGACACAGGTTCGTGCCCTGGTCCGGGAAGATCCCACATGCCATGGAGCGGCTGGGCCTGTGAGCCATGGCCACTGAACCTGTGATTCCAGAGCCTGTGCTCTGCAACGGGAGAGGCCACAACAGTGAGAGGCCTCCATACCACAAAAACAAAACAACAACAAAAAATTATATGACAATAAAATGGGCAGTCTAGAAAAATGGGCTAATTCCTAGAAATGTTCAATCTCCCAAGACTGGGCCAAGAAGACATAGAAAATATAAACAGGCCAATTACAAAATGAGATTTAAGTATTCATCAAAAATCCTAACAAACAAAAGTCCAGGTTCAGATGGCTTCACAGGTAAATTCTATGAAACTTTTAAGGAAGAGTTAACACCTATCATTCTCAAACAATTCCCAAAAATTACAGAGAAAGGAACACTTCTGAACTCATTAAATGAGGTGAACACACCCTGATACCAAAACTACACAAAGATATCACAAAACGAAATTAAAGGAAATATCAAACATGAACATAAATGAAAAATCCTCAACAAAATATTAGCAAACCGAATTCAACAATACATTAAAAGGATCATACACCATGATTAAGTGGGATTTATTCCAGGGATGAAAGAGTGGTTCAATATTCACAAAACAATGTGACCACATTAATAAATTGAAGAATAAAAATCATATGATCATCTCAATAGTTGGAGAAAAATCTTTGACAAAATTGAACATCAATTTATGATAAAAAGTCTCAACAAAGTGGGTATAGAGTGAATATATATCAATATAAGAAAGACCAAATATGACAAGCCCACAGCTAACATCATACTCAACAGTGAAAACATGAAAGTATTTCCTCTAAGGTCAGGAACAAGACAAGGATGCCCACTCTCATCATTTTATTCAACATAGTATTGGAAGTCCTAGTCACAGCAATCAGACAAGAAAAAGAAATAAACAGGGTCCAAATTGGAAAGGAAGAAGTAAAATTGTCACTGTTTGCAGATGACATGGTAATATACACAGAAAATCCTGAAGATACAACTAGAAACTACTGGAACACATTGATGAATTTGGTAAATTTGTAGGATACAAAAATAATATATTCAATAGGTATCTGTTTCATTTCTGTTCACTAACAACAAAGTATGAGAAAGAGAAATTAAGAAAACAATGTCATTTACAATTGTATCACAGAGAGTAAAACACCTAGGAATAAATCTAACTAAGGAGTTAAAAGATTTGTATTTACCTTGAAAACGATAAAATATCAATGAAGGAAACTGAAGATGACACAAATAGATGGAAATATAAACCCTGCTCATTAATTGGAAGAATTAATATTTCAAAATGACTCTACTACTCAAGGCAATCTACCTATTGAATGCAATTCCTTTTAAAATACTAATGGCATTTTCACAGACTAGAACAAATAATTCTAAAATGTGTATGGAAACAAAAATTTCAAAAAGAACCTCTGAATAGCCAAAACAATCTTAAAGAAGAAAAAAATCTGAGGCATTATGCTACCAGGAGCAAACTTACAATTTTATATGCACAACACAATATGGGAATTTTAAACTGCTTGTTAACTAAAGCATTATGTTATCTAGTCCTGAAGACCCATACTTATGAACAGTTAACTAGTTTTTTAAAACATCTTTATTGGAGTATAATTGCTTTACAATGGTGTGTTAGTTTCTGCTGTATAACAAAGTGAATCAGCTATACATATACTTATATCCCCAAAACTCCTCCATCTTGCATCTCCTTCCCACCCTCCCTATCCCACCCATCTAGGTGGACACAAAGCACTGAGCTGATCTCCCTGTGCTATGCAGGTGCTTCCCACTAGCTATCTATTTTACATTTGGTAGTGTACATACGGCCATGCCACTCTCTCACTTCGTCCCAGCTTACCCTTCCCCCTCCCCATGTCTTCAAGTCCATTCTCTACATCTGTATCTTTATTCCTGTCCTGCCCCTAGGTTCTTCAGAGCCATTATTATTATTTTTTAGATTCCATATATATGTGTTAACATATGGTATTTATTTTTCTCTTTCTGACTTACTTCTCTCTGTATGACAGTCTCTAGGTCCATCCACCTCACTACAAATAACTCAATTTCGTTTATTTTTATGGTTGAGTAATATTCCATTGTATATATGTGCCACATCATCTTTATCCATTCATCTGTTGATGGAC
>NC_041219.1:99638070-99650736 GCF_002837175.3 Physeter macrocephalus
TGGTTCTATTTTTAGTTTTTTAAGAAACCTCCGTACTGTTCTCCACAGTGGCTGTATCAATTTACATTCCCACCAACAATGCAGGAGGAGGGTTCCCTTTTCTCCACACCCTCTCCATCATTTATTGGTTGTAGGGTTTTTGATAATGGCCATTCTGACCGGTGTGAGGTGATACCTCATTGTAGTTTTGATTTGCATTTTTCTAATGATTAGTGATGTTGAGCATCCTTTCATGTGTTTGTTGGCAATCTGTATACTTTCTTTGGAGAAATATCTATTTAGGTCTTCTGCTCATTTTTGGATTGGGTGTTTGTTTTCTTGGATTTAATACTTTTTTATTTATTTATTTTTTAAAATTAATTAATTAATTTATTTATTTTTTTGGATGTGTTGGGTCTTCGTTTCTGTGCAAGGGCTTTCTCTAGTTGTGGCAATAGGGGGTCACTCTTCATTGCGGTGTGTGGGCCTCTCACTATCGTGGCCTCTCTTGTTGCGGAGCACAGCCTCCAGACACGCAGGCTCTGTAGTTGTGGCTCACGGACCTAGTTGCTCTGCGGCATGTGGGATCCTCCCAGACCAGGGCTCAAACCTGCGTCCCCTGCATTAGCAGGCAGATTCTCAACCACTGCACCACCGGGAAGCCCTTAATACTTTTTTAAAACAGGGTTTTGGACATCCCTATATGCCTTCATACTGGTGGGATTTCAGCTGTGTCAGTGGGTTATAATAGCATAGACATGCTATAAAAAATGGTTCAATATTTAAGGCAGTTATGATATTCCTCATGTAGGTGTATCCCAAACAGTATGGTGGGAATAGAGAGGAATAAGAAAATCAGAAAGTGCAACAATTATCCTGTAACATATATATGTACTTATTGATTTATATATAACATATATATACATATATATGTACACACACATACACGCATAGGTGTATAGGTTATGGATGAAACTGGCATCTTTTTTCTGTATTATTTTCTCAGTTTCCAATAAAAGAATCACTCTCAGTATCTTTTCTTTAGGATAATCTGAAACTCACACCAATATTTAAATTTCTATACACAGTCACTTACTAGCTTCTTTGACAATATTTGTCAATTTTTCTTATTTTTGAAGACTACGTCTATGTTGCTTTTTTGCACAGGATGTTCAGTATGGTGATATTGACTACACGGAACATCAGTTGGACTTCACCTATGATAAAGCCAACTTTGCTTGTCTGCCTGAGTACATTAAGGAACAGAATAATGATGGAATGCACTATGTCATTATTTTAGTAAATTTCTTTTGAAGATCAAACAAAAAATATTTGTTCATATTTTCTAAGTGTTTCTGAAATTATATATCACAATTATTTTAGCAAAAAGAATTCTCAACACTATCATATTTGAGGAACATACTTTATATAATATTTAATGAAAATGTTATATTTTATTTAAAAAAATTATAAGCAAGTCACATTCAATGATACAGAAATGCCATCAAGTGATGAAAGAACGCAGAAACATTAAAAAAATTCTTTCTAAAAGAAAATTTACTTATAGATAGAAGAAAAAATATTTTTGCATAGATTGCCTTGTGTGTCAAGATCTGAAGATTTGGCCATAAATATCCTAAACTAAAACCAAAATATTTATTAAATAAATGCAATGATTCACAGGTTGAAGTAATTTTTTCTCTGTTTGGGTACAACATTATCTTTCACTTAATATATTTATAATATAAAAATAAAAGTCATCTCCATAACTACTTCTAGCAGCATGAATGTTACTAAATGTTGGTTCATAATGAAATATTTTTCTTATAGCATATAGGATAGATTTAATTTAAAAAAAAATAATTGTTCTTTCTATTATCTTAATAAAATGCTAGAAAATGTCACTTTGTATAATACCTATATGAATTAATGATGATGGAGGTTTATGGGTAAAGAGTTTTTTTTTTTTTCAAAGAATGGCTTATAAATCAAGAAATATTTATATATTACCTGAGATAATTTAAAAGGAATGTATGAAGAAAAATATTTATATATAAGTATATTAGTAAAAAGTTTAACAAGGGAAACAAATCTGTTTGTTGGGTCAATAAATATTTGTGGAAATAAAAGAATATAGAATATTTTTCCCTTTGAATCATTTTAAGACTTGACTGTTAAGAGGAACAGTGACTTTAAGAATTTAACAATTGCATTGCTTCATTTCATGTTAGAGAAACTTGGGCCCCCATGGAATTAAGTGGCTTATCCAGGCTTTTTGTAGCACTATGAGAGTAGAATCCAAATTTCTTAATTTCCCCATCCAGGGGTTTTCCTGCCAGGCCACAGTCTTATCTCATGTAACATTGACTGAAAAAATGCACTTCATAAAAGTTGAGAATTATGTTTTATTCGGCAGACTTACTGAGCACTACAGCCTAGGTAGGATACAGCCACTCAGATAGCTCTGAGGGACTTTTCCAGAGAAGTAAGGGAAGAGCCAAGATATATAGGAGGTTTTGCTGAAAAAATAAAATGTAGTTGAACATCAATATATTGCAGATAATCACAAAAAGAGACATCTCATATTATATATAATTAAAGTGCTTTTTTAAAATTAGTAAATTTTATTTTTAGTGCAGTTTTAAGTGCATGGAAAAATTAAGCAGAAAGTATAGAGTTCCCATATATCCCCCCCACATCTTCCCTATTATTATCCTCTTGCATTGGTTGGTATATTTGTTACAATTGTTACACCAATATTGATACATTATTAACTAATGTGTGTAGTTTTCATTAGGGTTTTACTCTTTGTATTGTACAGCTATGAGTTTGAAAATGCATAATGCCATGTTTCCATCATCACAATCTCATACTGAATAGTTTCACTGCCCCCAAAATTCCCTGTGTTTCACCTATTTATCCCTCTCTCCTTTCTTCATGAACCCCTGGCATCCACTGATCTTTTTACTGTTTTTACAGAATTGCCTTTTCCAGATGTCATATAGTTGGAATCATCCTGTAGCCTTTTCATAGTGACTTCTTTCTTTTCTTTTTTCAGGGTTTAAAAAATATATTTTTAATACAAATTTTAAAGGTTATACTTCATTTACAGTTATTACAAAATATTGGCTATATTCCCTTTGTTGTATAACACATGTTGTAGAATATTTATTCCCAATAGTTTGTATCTTCTACACCTCCACCCTTATATTGCCCCCCCCACTGGTAACTACTAGTTTTCTCTCTATATCTGTGAGTCTGTTTTGTTATATTTGTTATATTCACCAGTTTGTTGTATTTTTTAGATTCCACATATAAGTGATATCATACAGAATATGTCTTTCTCTGTCTGACTTATTTTTCTTAGCATAATGCCTAAGTGTCCATCAACAGATGAATGGATAAAGAAGATGTGGTATATATATATATATATATATATATATATATATACACAAGGAAATACTACTCAGCCATAAAAAGAAATGAAATTTTGCCATTTGCAGCAATATGGATGGACTTGGAGGGCATTATGCTAAGTGCTTTTCTATTCATGTGAAAATACAAGAGTCTGGGTTTATTGAAATCAACCTTTGATATGTATCTTAACTACCTAGGGCCAGTATCCTGTTTTTCTCCATCTTGAATTCCCCTCAGGGTACACCTCTGGGGGCAGTTGCAGTGGCTGATTGTTTTATCACCACAACATCTTTTGTTTACTGAAATGGCAGGTGACATTCTTTGTCCACAATAAAAAGCAATAAACAAAAAAATAGGAAAGGCTGTTTGACAAAGTAGAATGTGTATTAGATTTATCTATTTATGTACATTTTCAAATAAAGAAAGTTAGAGATTTTAATTGGAAGAAACTGATTACATTGTTAAATTGACATTTCTTGGGTCTACAATTTGCAGCACTAAACATTAATGGAAATAGGTCATATATTTGTAATACACTTAATACTATAATAAAGTGGGAACATCTTAATGTGTACAATATAAAACATACTGTTTATATGAATATTAGAGATTCTTACTTCAAAAACTTTGGGAAGTTTACACTTAAACATTAATTATCAGACTATTACCAATTACAATGTTCTTGGGAATTTGTCAGGATGCCTTTTTGACAAAAGATGAACCACAAGGTACTTATAAGCCCTAAGAGTTTGGAAGGGAAATGGAAATTTGGGACAAAAACTCTGACAGAGTCATTTCAGATATTGGCAAAGTAAGTACCTTGTAGAAGAATAGATGAAAACCTCCTCTGTATTGTACTATTTGTTAAACAAGCATAATTCATGTGGCATCAGTGAAGTGGTATCATCTGAGTTCAGTTCAAAAAAATTGGGTGTAGTTTCTCAAACTATGTATACTTCTGAGTATTTGGAATACTGGCCTGGATAATATGACTTTATAAGAAATCATTAAAGTTCCATATAATTGGTGATAAATTCAAAGGATATATTAATACACAGTGTAACAGATTCTGAAAAGGCACATTTTAAGAATTATGGCAAAATTATAGATGACATTGATTAAGATTATATTAGAAATTAAGTTTATATAAATTGAAGAATGACACATATTTCTTAAGTGGAAGGAAATTCCTCAATTTTTTTCTTTCACAATAGAAATATCTATAATGCTTTTGTTGATTATCAAAACAGTACAACATTGTAAAAAATAAAAAGTAGAAAGTGACAGTTCTACTTTATCCCCCAAATATAAATTTTATCATTACAGTCTATGATACTCCAGTTTTAAATATATGTGACCATATTTACATCAATGAGAAATATATGTCATTTCAAGCCTTTTAAAAATTATTGCAATAATATATATATCTTTCTTTGTTAATTCATATAAAACAATCTTATTTTTTAAAATTGTTGTGTGATATTCACTGTTCCCATATGAAGAAATCAATTTAACCAGTCCTTAATGAAAAGCATTTTCTTGTTTCTAGTATCTTATTATTATAAACAATACTGCAGTAAACATGATAGAACATAGTGTTATATATACTTGTCTCATTATTGCCATATGTCTTTTTTAAATGAAATTATTACATCAAAAATGTACATTTCAAATTTTTATGCATACTATCCCAATGACCTCAAAGTGTTTGTACCAATTTATACTCTTACCAAATAGGCTTCTCTATGCATGCACCAACACATGGAAACCAAAAAGCTGAAAAGTATTTTCTTGTAGTAACATCAGGTCTTTCACTGTGAGTGAGGTTAAGCATCTTTTTTAATAGCTTCCTCTGCTGCTTCTATTTCGTTGTGAAAAATAAGTATATGATGTTGCCATTTTTCTAATAGAATGTTTTTCTTTTTATTATTGATTTGTAAAATATTAATTCTTTTCTGTGTGTGATTCCAAATATGTTTCCTAGACTCTGTCTTTTAATCCATTTATTGTGTCTTGCTAGACAGTTTTAAAAAAATTTTTGTAGCCAAATCTGTTTTTTATTCCTTTGTGCTTTCTCCATTTGGTGTTATGTTTCAAAAGGCCTTTCTTAACTCAAATTCTTAAAATAGATTTCTATATTCTTAGAGAACACTTAATCATGAATCTGACAGCTTTAGTTATGTATACGATTCCAGATAGGGATTCCATTCCAGAGCCTGCAAAATTCAAAATTCATGTCCTTCTCACATGCAAAATACATATATTCCATCCCAATAGCTCAAAAAGTTTTAACTCATTCCAGCATCAACTTTGAAGTCTAAAGTCCAAGTCTCATCCAAATATCATCCAAATCAGGTACAGATGAGGCTCAAGGTATAATTCATCATGAGGCAAAATTCTCCATCTATGAACCTGTGAAAACAGATAAGTTAGATGCTTTCAAAATACAGTGGTGGGACAGGCATGGGATAGACGGTCCCATTCCAAAAGGGAGAAATAGGAAGGAAGAGGTGATAGGTCCCAAGTAAGCTCAAAACCTACAAAGACAAATTCTATTAGATCTTAAAGCAGGAGAATAATACTCTTAGGTTAGATGCTCTGTCCTCCAGGCCCACTGGCAGCGTCACCTCCACTGCTTGGTGGGTGGCTCTGTCCTTTTGCTTCAGTTTGGCACTGCCTATATGTCTGTCTGTGGTTGCTTCCTTCACCACCACTCTTCCAGGGCCCCACCCACATTGCCACTCTCTGCAGGGGTTTTAAACACAGGGTTCTGCTAGGTAGAGGTTCTACTCTTTGAAACCAAGGTGAGGGAAGCCTTGTACCCTAGGCCTGTGTATTTTGGGCTTGTGGTGAGAGTGACAGCTCTGATGATATCTAAGATCTCTAAATTGCCTTTGGGGTCCTTTCTCCCTCTTCTCAAACGATAACACAATTATCAGATAAATATTTTTATGATCCTGTCATATAGTATCCAAGAAGTCTGACCCTTTCTTCATTCCATCCTGCTTTCTCTCTGCTTTCGTTCAAATTAGCAATACTGCATCTTTGCTGATGTAATTCCATCTCTATTCCTAGCCTCTGCTGAAATGGCTGATTAAATCCATGAGTCACATCCATCATCTCTTTATCAAATGGCTGCTTAGCCACATCTTTAATGTTCTCTTCAGAACAGGTTTTCTCATTTTTTTTGTTACGGTCAGGTTGCAAATTTTCCAAATATCCAAGTTCTGGTTCCTTTTTGCTTAGAAATTCTTTCTTTAATTATCTCTCTCTTCTCACATTTTACCATAAGTAGTCAGGAGGAACCAAGACACTCCTTCAACATATTGTTTGGAAATCTCCTCAGCTGAATATCCAATTTCATTGCTCACAAGTTCTACTATCCACAAAACACTAGAACACAGTTCAGTCAAGCTATTTGCCACTTTATAACAAGGATTGCCTTTTGTTCCTCATTTCAATTAGAGATCTTATCAGAATGGCCTTTACTGTCCATATTTCTACCAACATTCTGTTCACCATTATTTATGTATTCTCTAAGAAAATGGAGACTTTCTCTTTAGCTCTCCTCTTTTATTTCTGAGCTCTAACCAGAATCACCTTTAGCAGTTCCTCCATGGCAATCTTGGCTTTTTCTAGCATACACCTCAAGACTCTTCCAGCCTCTACCCATTACCCAATCCTAAAGCCACTTTCACATTTTTGGTATTTGTTATAACAGCACCCTACTTCTTGGTACCAATTACTGCATTAGACTTCTCAGGCTGTAGTAATGAAATACCATAGACTGGTGGCTTAAACAACAAAATTTTATTTTTCACAATTCTGGAAGCTAAGTCCAGGATCAAGGTGCTGGCTAATTTTGTTCCTCATGAGAGCTCTCTTCCTGGCTTGCAGATGGCCGCTTTCTCTTGTGTCCTCACATGGCAGAGAGAGAGTGAGAGCAAGCTCTCTGATATCTGCTTATAAGGGCACTAATCCCAGAATGATGACCCCACCCTCATGACCTCATCTAAACTTTACATCCCAAAGGCCCCATTTCCAAATACCGTCACATTGGATGTTAGAATTTCAACATATAAATTTTAGATAGATAAAATTCAGTCCATAGAACAAATATGATTTATTCTTTTCCCAAATGGATGGATAATAGACCAAATATCAGCTATTGAAGAATTCAGTATTTCTGTACTTCTTTGAAATGCATCTTTATCATATAGAGAATTGCAATGTAGATATCTATCTGTTTCTTATTTCTCAGTTTTGCTGCATTGCTCTGTTTTTCATTCCTGTATCTGGTGTTGTCTTACTTAATATGAATTTTGTATATGTTTATTTAGGTTTTGGGGGAAAAAATTGTAGCCAGTACCATTCACTTATACTTCCAGATGAAATACAGAGTCAGGTTTCAAAACATCTCATTGGAATTTGGGTTGGAAATGTTTTAAATTTTTGTGTGAATTTTGAGCAAGTTGACATCTGTACAACACAGAGTCTTCAAACATTCTAGATCTCTCAATTTATATGTCTTCTCCTCTATATTTCATGTATATGCTACAGTCTATATGATATTATTTTATGGCTCTTATTGATACAATAGAAATATTATAATATTGCTGCTATTATAAAAGTAATTTTTACATTTTTAATCCCTACATTTGTATTGATATAGATTTATGTATGGAGAAGAATGGCTAACATTATAAAAGAATAATTAAAAATATGATTTCATGCAAAATTTCATGATTGGACAGGGATGTGGGTTTCTGTTCTGATCCTACTACAAATTTATGTCCTTTTACTATGTATTGATTATTTAATTTCTCTGATTTTTAATTTTTTTATAACAAAGATAATGTGTTTATTAAACATTCCTTAGTCCACCTGGATTTTTAATAGCCTTAAGAAGATCTTTAATAGTTCATATATATATATATTTTTATATATATATATATATTTTTTTTTTTTTTTTTTGCGGTATGTGGACCTCTCACTGTTGTGGCCTCTCCCGTTGTGGAGCACAGGCTCTGGACGTGCAGGCTCAGAGGCCATGGCTCATGGGCTTAGCTGCTCCATGGCATGTGGGATCTTCCCAGACCGGGGCACGAACCCATGTCCCCTGCATCGGCAGTCAGACTCTCAACCAGTGCGCCACCAGGGAAACCCCTTATATATTTTTTTAATTTTTAAATTTTATTTATTTTTTTATACAGCAGGATTTTATTAGTTATCCATTTTATACATATTAGTGTATATATGTCAATCCCAATCTCCCAATTCATCACACCACCACCACACCCCGCTACTTTACCCCCTTGGTGTCCATACGTTTGTTCTCTACATGTGTGTCTCTATTTCTGCCCTGCAAACTGGTTCATCTGTACCATTTTTCTAGGTTCCACATATATGCATTAATACATGATATTTGTTTTTCCCTTTCTGACTTAGTTCACTCTGTATAACAGTCTCTAGATCCATCCACATCCTACAAATGACCCAATTTCGTTCCCTTTTATGGCTGAGTAATATTGCGTTGTATATATGTACCGCATTTTCTTTATCCATTCATCTGTCGATGGGCATTTGGGTTGCTTCCATGACATGGCTATTGTAAATAGTGCTGCAACGAACATTGGGGTGCATGTGTCTTTTTGAATTATGGTTTTCTCTGGGTATATGCCCAGTAGTAGGACTGCAGGGTCATATGGTAATTCTATTTTTAGTTTTTTAAGAAACCTCCATACTGTCTCCATAGTGGTTGTATCAGTTTACATTCCCACCAACAGTGCAAGAGGATTCCTTTTTCTCCACACCCTCTCCAGCATTTGTTGTTCGTAGATTTTCTTATGATGCCCATTCTAACTGGTGTGAGGTGATATGTAGTTTTGATTTGCATTTCTCTAATAATTAATGATGTTGAGCAGCTTTTCATGTGTTTCTTGGCCATCTGTATGTCTTCTTTGGAGAAATATCTATTTAGGGATTCTGCCCATTTTTGATTGGGTTGTTTGTTTTTTAATATTGAACTGCATGAGTTGTTTATATATTTTGGAGATTAATCCTTCGTCCGTTAATTCATTTGCAAATATTTTCTCCAATTCTGAGGGCTGTCTTTTCATCTTGTTTGTAGTTTCCTTTGCTTGGCAAACGTTTTCAAGTTTCATTAGGTCCCATTTGTTTATTTTTGTTTTTATTTTCATTACTTTAGGAGGTGGATCAAAAAAGATCATGCTGTGATTTAAGTCAGAGAGTGTTCTTCCTATGTTTTCCTCTAAGAGCTTTATAGTGTCCAGTCTTATATTTAGGTCTCTAATTCATTTGGAGTTTATTTTTGTGTATGGTGTTAGGGAGTGTTCTGATTTCTTTCTTTGACAGCTGTCCAGTTTTCCCAGCACCACTTATTGAAGAGACTGTGCTCTCCTTGCCTCCTTTGTCATAGATTAGTTGCCCATAGGTTCATAGGTTTATCTCTGGCCTTTCTATCCTGTTCCATTGATCAATATTTCTGTTTTTGTGCCAGTACCTATGGCACATTGTCTTGATTGTTGTAGCTTTGTAATATTGTCTGAAGTCAGGGAGTCTGATTCCTCCAGCTCCATTTTTTTCCCTCAAGACTTCTTGGGCTACTTGGGGTCTTTTTTGCCTCCATAAAAATTTTAAGATTTTTTGTTCTAGTTCTGTAAAAAATTCCATTGGTAATTTGATAGGGATTGCAATGAATCTGTAGATTGCTTTGGGTAGTATAGTCATTTTCAAAATATTGATTCTTGCAATCCAAGAACATAGTATATTTCTCCATCTGTTGGTATCATCTTTAATCTCTTTCTTCAGTATCTTATAGTTTTCTGCATACAAGTCTTTTGTCTCCCTGGTAGGTTTATTCCTAGGTATTTTATTTTTTGTTTTTGTTGTGAATTTTGTCAAAAGCTTTTTCTGCATCTATTGAGATGATCATATGGTTTTTATTCTTCAGTTTCTTAATGCAGTGTATCACATTGTTTGATCTGGTATATTGAAGATTCCTTGCATCCCTGGGATAAATCCCACTTGATCATGGTGTATGATCCTTCTAATGTGTTGTTGGATTCTGTTTGCTGGTATTTTGTTGAGGATTTTTTGCAACAATATTCATCAGTGATATTGGTCTGTAATTTTCTATTTTTATAGTATCTTTGTCTGGTTTTGGTATCATGGTGATGGTGGTCTCATAGAATAAGTTTAGGAGTGCTCCTTCCTCTGCAACTATGTATAGTATCATGTCATCTGCAAACAGTGGCAGTTTTACTTCTCCTTTAACAAGTTGTATTCAATTTATTCCTTTTTCTTCTCTTATTGCCAAGGCTAGGACTTCCAAAATTATGTTGAAAAATAGTGGTGAGAGTGGACATCCTTGTCTTGTTCCTGATCTTACAGGAAATGCTTTCAGTTTTCACAATTGAGAATGATGTTTGCTGTGGGTTTTTCTTATATGGCCTTTATTGTGTTGAGTTAGTTTCCCTCTATGCCCACTTTCTGGAGAGTTTTTATCATAAATCGGTGTTGAATTTTGTCAAAAGCTTTTTCTGCATCTATTGAGATGATCATATGGTTTTTATTCTTCAGTTTCTTAATGCAGTGTATCACATTGTTTGATCTGGTATATTGAAGATTCCTTGCATCCCTGGGATAAATCCCACTTGATCATGGTGTATGATCCTTCTAATGTGTTGTTGGATTCTGTTTGCTGGTATTTTGTTGAGGATTTTTTGCAACAATATTCATCAGTGATATTGGTCTGTAATTTTCTATTTTTATAGTATCTTTGTCTGGTTTTGGTATCATGGTGATGGTGGTCTCATAGAATAAGTTTAGGAGTGCTCCTTCCTCTGCAATTTTTTGGATGCGTTTGAGAAAGATGGGTGTTAGCTCTTCTCTAAATGTTTGATAGAATTCACCTGTGAAGCCATTTGGTCCTGGACTTTGGTTTGAGGGAAGATTTTAATCACAGTTTCAATTTCATTACTTGTGATTGGTTTGTTTATATTTTCTAATTCTTCCTAGTTCAGTCTTGGAAGCTTATACCTTTCTAAGAATTTGTCCATTATTCCCAGGTTGTCCATTTTATTGGCATATAGTTGCTTGTAGCAGTCTCTTAGAATGCTTTGTATTTCTACGATGTCTGTTGTAACTTCTTTTTCATTTCTAATTTTATTGATTTGAGTCCTCTCCCTCCTTTTCTTAATGAGTCTGGCTAATGGTTTATCAATTTTTTGTATCTTCTCAAAGAACTAGCTTTTAGTTTTATTGATCTTTGTTATTGTTTTCTGTGTTTCTGTTTCATTAATTTCTGCTCTGATCTTTATGATTTCTTTCCTTCTACTAAGTGTGAGTTTTGTTTGTTCTTCTTTCTCTAGTTCCTTTAGGTGTAGGGTTAGATTGTTTATTTGAGATTTTTCTTGTTTCTTGAGGTAGGCTTGTATTGCTATAAACTTTCCTCTTAGAACTGCTTTTGATGCATCTCATAGGTTTTGGATCATCGTATTTTCATTGTCATTTGTCTCTAGATATTTTTTTATTTCCTCAGTGATTTCTTGGTTATTTAGTAATGTATGGCTTAGCCTCCATGTGTTTGTATTTTTTACGGTTTTTTCCCCTGTAATTGATTTCTAATCTCACAGCATTGTGGTCAGAAAAGGTGCTTGATATGATTTCAATTTTCTTAAATTTACTGAGGCTTGATTTTTGACCCAAGATGTGATTTATCCTGGAGAATATTCCACATGCCCTTGAGAAGAAAGTGTAATCTGCTGTTTTTGGTGGAATGTCCTATAAATATCAATTAAATCTATCTGGTCTATTGTGTCATTTAAAGCTTGTGTTTCTTTATTAATTTTCTGTTGGATGGTTTGTACATTAGTGTAAGGGAGGTGTTAAAGTCCCCCACTATTATAGTGTTACTGTCAATTTCCTCTTATAGCTGTTAGCAGTTGGTTTATGTATTGAGGTGCTCCTATGTTGGGTGCATATATATTTAAAATTGTTGTATCTTCTTTTTGTGTTGATCCCTTGATAATTATGTAGTGAGTGTCCTTCCTTGACTCTTGTAATATTCTCTATTTTAAAGTCTATTTTATCTGATATGAGTATTGCTTCTCCAGATTTCTTTTGATTTCCATTTGCATGGAATATCTTTTTCCATCCCCTCACTTTCAGTCTGTATGTGTCCCTAGGTCTGAAGTGGGTCTCTTATAGACAGCATATATAAGGGTCTTGTTTTTGTATCTATTCAGC
>NC_041219.1:99650794-99689769 GCF_002837175.3 Physeter macrocephalus
TAGAGTAATCTTGGTTGTAGGTTCTTCCCTTCATCACTTTAAATATATCATGCCACTCCCTTCTGGCTTGTAGAGTTTCTACTGAGAAATCAGCTGTTAAGCTTATGGGAGTTCTCTTGTATGTTATTTGTCATTTTTCCCTTGTTTCTTTCAATAATTTTTCTTTGTTTTTAATTTTTGTCAATTTGATTACAATTTGCCTCAGCATGTTTCTCCTTGGGTTTATCCTACTTGGGACTCTCTGCACTTCCTGGACTTAGGTGGCTATTTCCTTTCCCATGTTAGGGAAGTTTTCAACTATAATCTCTTCAAGTATTTTATCGGGCCCTTTCTCTCTCTCTTCTCCTTTGGGGATCCCTAAAATGTGAATGTTGTTGTGTTTAATGTTGTCCCAGAAGTCTGTTAGGCTGTCTTCATTTCTTTTCATTCTTTTTTCTTCATTCTGCTCCGTAACAGTGAACCACCATTCTGTCTTCCAGGCCACTTATACGTTTTTCTGCCTCAGTTATTCTGCTATTCATTCCTTCTAGTGTAGTTTTCATTTCAATTATTGTATTGTTCATCTCTTTTTGTTCGTTCTTTAATTCTTCTAGGTCTTAATTAAACATTTCTTGCATTTTCTTGATCTTTGCCTCCATTGTTTTTCCAAAGTCTTGGATCATCTTCACTATCATTATTCTGAATTCTTTTTCTGGAATGTTGCCTATCTCCACTTCATTTAGTTGTTTTTCTGGGGTTTTATCTTGTTCCTTCATCTGGTACATAGCCTCTGCCTTTTCATCCTGTCTATCTTTCTGTGAATGTGTTTTTTGTTCCACAGGCTTTAGGATTGTAGTTCTTCTTGCTTCTGCTGTCTGCCTTCTGGTGGATGAGGCTATCTAAGAGGCTTATGCAAGTTTCCTGATGGGAGGGACTGGTCTGATTTTTAATTTTTATTTGCATGACTCGAAGTACATAATAAAGCCTAACTATATAGATTTCTATATCATATCAGATAAGTTGAATTATTTAGTTTGACATACTTAACAATTGTAGGCCTGGCCTCAATGGAAAATCAATGTTTCCAGACTATACTAATGATCAAACAGCAGAATGATGGAGGTAGATGTTTACGTAATTTAAAAACATTCCTGACTATTATGGGATCATTATTTGAAATTTTTTTTGGTGAAAAGTGAAATGTTCATCCACTTGTCTTTTTTCAGCTTTCCAATAAGCCAAAGAAAGTTAAAAATAATTTCCTTCCCTTTTTCATTATAGTCTCTGCATCAACTCCTTTAATGCACCACTGGAGAGGAGAACTACTTCCTCTAAAACTGGAAACATCTTGTCTGCCATTTGAATCCTTGCTTCCTCTTACTCTGGATGAGGATTGTTTATGCTTCCATTGTTGTTTATGCATACTCTGTGCAGGGCAGTGTGGAGGCAATATTTGGGCATATAGGCTGACAAGCAAGCAATAGTGTGGTCATGAAAGAGCAAGCATTGGATACAATGTGTACATTGATGAAGGGCACTGAACTCAGGTCAGTTGAACTTGAAACTGGGGAAGTCCTGGAAAGCTCACCAACATAGGTGATTTAAGAGGAGGACTGGCAAATGAATGGGAGTTAGTCAACTAAAGCAGGGTATAGGTGTGGATGGAAGTGTTTCTGGCAGTGGAAATAGCATGTTCAAGAATACAGAAGAGATTGGCCAATATGGTAGATTGGAAAGATCTTGTGCTCACCTCCTAACATGAACGCACCAAAACCACAACTATTTGCAGAACTATTGATGAAAAAGATTGGAACCTACCAGAAAAGATCTTCTACAACTAAAGCCATAAAGAAGGAACCACAATGAGATGGGAGGGCAGACTCATGTGATAGTAAGTCCCATACCCCTGGGGGTGTAACCCACAAAGTGGAGAATAATTATATTGCAGAGGTCTTCCCAATGGAGTGAGTGGTCTGATCCCCACATCATGCTCCCCAGCCCAGGAGTCCTGCACTGGGAAGACAAGCCCCCAGAGCATTTGGCTTTGAAGGCCAGTGAAGGTTAATTTTGAGAGTTCCAAGGACTGGGGAACTTTAGGACTTTATTCCCAAAAGGAGAACACAAAATCTCACATCATCTGGGACCCAGGGAAAAAGCAGTAATTTGATAGGAGCCTTGGTCAGGCCTAACTTGCTAGCCTTGGAGAGTCTCCTGGAGAGGGAGGGGTTGGCTGCAGCTCATGCTGGGGACATAGATACTGGTGGCAGTGATTCTTGGGAGCACCTTCTACCATGTGAACACTGCTGTTGGCAGGCACCATTGTGGAATCCTCCCTCTAGCTTATTAACCCCAGGATCTAGCTTTATACTGGCCCTACATCCTGTAGGCACCAGTGCTAGGACACCTCAAGCTAAACAACTAAATGGGGACACAGCTCCACCATCGGCAGACAGGCTGCCTTAAGAACCCCTGAGCCCACAGCCACCTCTGACATGGCCTTGCCCACAAGAGGGCCCAGGACTCATTTCCACCCACCAGTGAGTAGGCCCCAGCCCTGCCCTCCAGGAATCCTGCTCAAGCCTCTGGAAGAGCTTTAGGGGGCAGACACCAAACACAAGAAAACCACAATCCCACAGACCCACCAAGAGGTTAGTCCCTGCCCTAGGAATAGGTGGGCCCCAGGCCCTACCCACTAACAGACCAAACAAGCTTCATGACACCCCAGACCCTGTACTCAACTGTGTCAGGAACTGACACTTTCCCTCTCACCCCCACCCAGCAATCTGACACCAGCTCTGGGATCCCTGGGCCCTGCAACCATACTCTAGGACTCAGCTCTGCCTGCTAGTAGTCTGGCACTAATTCCAGGACATGGCTTCACCCACCAGTAGGTAGGCAATAACCCCAGAGTCTTCTGAACCCTGATTCTGCTCACCAGTGAGCCAGCACTAGCCAAGAGACCCCCTGGGGTTCAGTCAGCCACATTGTGACCCTGACCTACCAACTAGCAGCCAACAACCTCCATACAAGTCAAGGTCTGGAAACCAGTTGGACTAGGGACCAATGAAGCCTACCAGACCATCCACATAGTTAGACAGCTACAACAGAAGGACACATACAGCCATCTTAGGGGGAACCCCTAGAGCCTATAGGCTGAGTGACAAGAGGGGAGTATGCTGCTGGGACACATATGTTGTCTCCTACAAAAGGCTATTTCACCAAGTTTGGGAAATGCAACTAATCTACAGATATATAAAAACACAAACAGCAACTTAGGCAAAATGAGACTGCAGAGAAACATGTTCCAAACAAAGAAACAAGATAAAATCACAGAAGAACTAAGTGAAGTGGAGATAGGCAATCTACCCCAGAAAGAATTCAGTGTAATGATCATAAAGATGATCAAATAACTTGGGAGAAGAATGGATGCACACAGTGAGAAGTTAAGTACAGAGGAGAGAGACCCTAAAGTGGTGCTGATCTAGTACCATTGGGACAATAGCAATCTGTGTGCCTAACAGGCCCCACACTGCCAGAAAGACATTTGCAAACAGAATAAAGTGGTCAGAGGATTGAAGACTAGTCAGTCAATTCTTGCAACTCAACAGAGAGGTATTTTTCTCTATATGCAGCATAATTTGTTGTTTCTGTGCCTTTGCTCTCCTTCCCATTTTTCTTCATCTCTACATGTTCAAATTCTATGAGCTGATCAACATACAGCCTCCATACCAACTTCACGAATCCTTCACTGGTACTCTTCCTAGAAGTAATTCTTTCTTGCTTTTATTTTAACAAACACCTATTTATTGAGAACTTACTCTGTATCAGGAGGCATTGGGGATACAATTAGAAAAATACTTTCTTCCCGGCGACTGACATTTTAGTGGGAGGTACTAACAATAAATGAGAAAAATAAGTGAAATATATAGGATATTGGGTAATAGTAACAATTTTAAAAAGAAAACTTAATCTGGAAAGTGGGTGTCTTGGTCCATTCGGGTTACTATAACAAAATACCACAGACTGGGTAGGTTATAGGCAACAGAAATTTATTTCTCACAATTCTGGAGTCCAGAGATCCAAGATCAAGGTGCCCACATGGTCAGGTGAGGGCTCTCTTCCAGGTTACAGACTTCTCCTTGTATCCCTACATGGTGGAAGAGACAAAGGAGTTCTATGAGGTCTCTATAAGAGTGCTAATTTTATCCAGGAGGGTTGCACCTTTACGTATTAATGACCTCCTAGAGGCCCCATCTCATACTATTATCACTTTGGGGGATTTGAATTTCAACATATGAATATTGGGGAGACACAAACATTCAGACCAATGCAGTGGGGTAGGAAATCTGGGAACTTAAAAATGTTGGAGTTTAAATATGGTGGCCAGAGAAGGTAATAAATGATAACAAATGTGAGAAGCTGAGCCCTGGGGACATCTAAGAGAAGAACATTCAGGCAAAGAAATAGCAAACCAAAAACCCTGAAGCAGAACATGCCTGGTAACGTCCAGAAACAGCAAGGAGACAAATGAGCCTAGAGCAGGGGGACAATCATGAGGAAAAAGATGAGAGGGGTATTGAGACAGTAACATAAAGGCATCATGGACCAATTGTAAAGTCTTTGTCTTTTACTCTTAGTGAGATAGGAAACCACTGGAGGGTTTTAAGCAGAGGTTTTTTTTTTGTTTTTTTTTTTTTTGGGGTACGCGGGCCTCTCACTGTTGTGGCCTCTCCCGTTGCGGAGCACAGGCTCCGGACGCGCAGGCTCAGCGGCCATGGCTCACGGGCCCAGCCGCTCCGCGGCATGTGGGATCCTCCCAAACTGGGGCGCGAACCCGGTTCCCCTGCATCGGCAGGCGGACGCGCAACCACTGCGCCACCAGGGAAGCCCCCAACTTGCACATTTTGATACTCAAAACATGTCTGTTGAATGTATGAATTATCTTCGTGTGCTCTCTTCCCCCAATGGAAAGTAGGAAAACTATGCCCATTATTACTCACTGAGTTCCTGTTTTTATATTTGGATATGAGTTAACCAGTCAATTTTGGAAAAGACCAGCAGCCAGGATGTGAAGAGGATAATCTAAACTATTCACCGTATGTGGCTGGTAAGTATTCTGAAAGTGCCAAATGATTTTGAAACATTTTTACATCCCATGGGGAAAACTCTCTTTAATACCATCAATTTGTCTTAGGAAAATATACTTTTCATTTCATAGCTCACCAATCTAGGAATAATCCAGGAAACTCAGAACATGTATCTGTACCTACTGCACTCCTTCAGTGGTTTAGCCTTGGAATGTCTGCAAGCTGTGTCCTCACTTGTCTAGGGAGGATCCAAAGATTCCCTTCCTTGGCTATCCTTATAAGGAGTTAGGGAGCTAGATTTTTTGGTGTGGTGTTGCAGAGAGTCATCTTAGCTGACTGAGTTCTTTCCTTTGGCTAAAAGTTCTGTTCAACCTATAATTTCTACAGGTTTTATCTGTTAACGTAACGAATCATGTACAGCTGATAATGCTATGAAATGGAAGCTGTGAAGATTTAATTGAGAAATAGAGTTTTGCAGTCAAAGAGAGGCTTATCCTTGAGTGTAGACTTCTAGCTTGAATGGCTATAGTGCTTAATTTATATTTCTTTTGAAATTAGAGCTATTTGAATGTGGGTGATTCAATTCCCAGTGAAATTAGAGCAAAAAAGAAAATCAAAACTGAAATAAAACCCACTTCTGAGACTTGGTAACCCCTAAAGTCACACTCATCTTCTTTGTATCCTCAAGATTCTGACCTCCCTCCACATGTTATTTGCTAGGCAGAAGAAATGGTGGGAAAAATTATTCCCTTATCTCGTTGTTTTGTGAAGTACCTAAATGAAAATATCAAGTAGGCAGCAAGACAGATAAATCTGGACAGAAGTGATCTGGGCTTGAGATAAAAAACTGGGAATTACATGTGTAAAAATGGGGCTGTAGCTGAGAAGAATATAGGTAGTGGAGGATGTTGTATTGTCATTGTGTTTTTAAGAAATGAGAGATAATAGAGTGTGTTTGTTTGCTGTTTAAAAATGAGCTGGTAGACTGGACAACATGACTAGTGCAGAAGGAGGAAGAAGTAATCTAAGAACTAAAGTCACTGAAAAGAGAGGTTAAATGAGCATTGATGGAAAAGGGATGGAACTTAAAGAACAGGAACAGTTTTTGTTACTGGAGGAAGAAGAATCCACACATAAACTTATGGGTTAGCTGGTGGGGGCTGCAGATATTCCCATTAGAAAGTTTCTGTTTTAAAGATTGTTAATCAGTAGGAGTGATAGGGGAAATGGGATTAAATTTGGGGAGTGTGGAGTTTGAAAAGAGAGGAGAAGGTATTCCACAGTCATATCACAGAGTGGCATAGTGAATTTATGACAGAAGCATAATGGATTCCCAGGTAGTCTTAAGAATTCATTTGTGATTTGCATTCCTGAAGCAAAGGATAAGGAAGAAAGAGAGAAGGAAAAGATCAGAGAGTTAAAGGAATCACACACAATAAGTATGCCAACAATATGCCTACGTCCCATCATGTGCAGTGGTTTGAAAGCACTTGCCCAGGATGACAGCTCTCTGGAGGACAGGCAACACCACACAAGGAATGAGCATGGGCTATAGTGTCACAGAGGTTTAAAATGCTGCTCGATTATTTTCTAGGCCTGTGAACCATTTTTTTTTTTTACTGTAAAATGGAGATAAAAATATTAATTTGCAAGTCAAGAATTCAAAACACTCTATGTAAAGTAGGTGAGTGACATACATTAGGTGTACAAAACTAACTACTATTGTATCTATTACAAACAATTTGGGAGGATTTATATTTAACTCCAATGCTTTGCCAAATACTACAAATAAGCAATTAATATAGGTGATAATTATTATAATGATTTTCTACCATATTCATTGCTTCAGGGTATGAAGACAGAATTAACTTAGAGAGCACTCATTTGTACCCTGACTGAGGTCATTTTTTCATGAACAATGGCCTAATGCTTAACTACATTTTTCCTGGTTGTATTGTTTTAAAGAACAAGTCTATCACTATGCAGAACTTAAAAAAAGGAAAGATTATGAATCAGAGAAGAAAGAGACTGTTAATACCAACTTGGGACATGAAAGAAACAAGGCCAGTTAAGCTCTCAGAGCATTCTTTCTAAGTTAGATTATTGTAAAAAGTATTGAAGAAATATCTTTGCAGTCAAGGCAAGTGTTACCACAATACTGAGCCTAAAGTGTAAAGAATATATGTGTCATCTGGTGAACATTCTTATTCCCTGTGCTATTTTTAACCAATATTAAATTTCTTTTATCTCTTTAACAATTCAATGATCTAAGGTTTTACCATTTTGTATACCTCTTTTATTGATAACTGTTTCTGTATAAAGTTAGGCTTTTGAGATAATTAAGAGTTATATTCTGGTTAAAGTACGGGAACCCTGTAATTACCCACTGCATTCCAGTGGGTAATTATCTACATTTGTTACATTTTTTTCTTTGTGGTTGAGCAGGCTGGTTCTAATATGACATAGCTAGTGCTTAAAATGTTCTCTCAAGAGTGTAAGAATATAAGGCTGCTGCCTTCATCTACAGGGGATAAGAAAATTGTGACACAATGTCTAGATTCCTGTATCGTTGTTTTACATGTACTACAAATGGCTTTAACATGAGCTAAGTATATAGTTAAATTTAAGCTGATGATCAAGTTAAGGTAATTCAGCTACACATTATATATCAAAAAATCATTAAAAGTTTCATTAGAGGTATTCTCAAGTGTGTAGATTTGGGAATTGTGTCAAGAGGTTCTACATCTCTTTATAAACACATTATTTTGAAAATAATTACAGATTGGGAAAAAAGTTTATGGTAGAAACAAAAATGCTTCAAATGGTCATGATTCTCTCCTGCTCGCCCCTAACCACCCACTGCCACCACAAACCCCGTTCCAGGGAGACCAAAGTCTTTTAGTATTTATGATATTATATATCTTCAATATATCATAAGCACAGCTTTAAAATGATATTAATATCTCAATTTTGAAGATCTAAAAAAGAGGCAGACATTTCGAGGCAGCAGAATCCAGATTAGATTAGATTTCCTTGTGTATAGATTTCCTTTCATCCTTGCTGTCATGCTGAACAAATTGCATTTCAGAATTCATAAAAGCTGAAATTAATGATTCCAAAGGAAAAAGCTAAGAGATTACAGAAAAATAAGGATAAGGCAACTCACGGAATGAATTTCTACAGAGGAACCCAGCTAAAGGTGCTGTACAAAGAGCTGTCTTTGAGTAGACTTGTTTTAAGTCAAGCCTCTATAATATATACTGGATAAGTCTTGAGAGATATGATTTAACTTTGAGAGTCTCTGAATCTATATACAAAGGAGATATGCAGATTCGATGATTTCGGAATGCTGGCCCTCTTGTTCAAATATTAGGAACATCGCCATGACTCATGCTTTCCCAGCAGCAGAATTATTGGAGGTGTATCACTTGTAACCAAACATTCCCCTTAACCCTTTCACTGCAAGGGTCAAAATGGGTTTGTTTGACCAGTTGTTGCAACTTTTGCCTCAATACTGCATGAGGGCTAAATGCTGCATGGCTTAGAGCATATAACATACTATTTTCACTGTGGTCTTTTGCCAGTCTCTCTTTTCCCATATTGCAGGGTTTTATACCTATACTGCTTCAGAGAACTATTAAGAATGTATGACAAGAATGATCTTCATACTTTAGGACCTTGTGTTTCAGTAGGATGTTATTAATGTCATTAAGATCACAGAAACTATGATTTAGTTATGTATAATCAAATCCACACCTAATTCATTTATTCCAGGTATTTAACACAGTGATAGAGAGTGAGGAGTTAGTATGAAGACTAGCTGAATGGCAACTTCAGAAAAGTACAACAAGTGGGGAGACTGAACATATACTAAGAAAATAAAATACTAAACTACAGGCAATAGGATTAATTACCAGAGGGAATAGTAAATCTTTGTATGTTTAGCAAAAGATTTTGAAAGAAGCTTTGCTGAATGTAAAGATATTTCTTTTCACTTGAGATGAGTACTTCCCAACTCAGAAAGATGGCAACCATAAGCTATTTTCAATTGCCCTATAATTACTACTATCTTAATAGTAGGAATACTTAGAACTCTTGCTACATGGATTAGTTCTCTGTTGCTGGCATAACAAATTACCACAAATTTAGTGGCCGAAAAACAACACAAATTTATCTTACAGTTTTCTGTATGTTAGAAATCTCACACAGCATGGGGCTCACTGGGATTAAAAACCAAGGTTTTGGAAGAACTGTGTTCCTTTCTGGAAGCTCTAAGAGAGAATGCCTTTATTTTTCCTTTCTAGCTTCCAAATACTTACCCACATTTCATGGCTCATGGCCCCTTTTGTCCATCTTCAAAGACAGTGATGTTGCATCTGTCTCTGGCTCTTCTTGCATTTTCACATCTTTCTGAACACAGCTGGGAAATGTTCACCCCTTTTAAGGAGCATATAATTACTTTGGACTCACCTGGATAATTCAGGCCAATCTTCCTATCACAAGGTCCTTAATTTTAATCACATCTGCAAAGTCCCTTTTGACATAATCACAGGTTCCAAGGATTAGCATATGGACAATTTGGGGGACTGTTATTCTTCCTACCTCTCATGACCCCAATTTTTATTACTATCTAGTCTCTTTTTTTTTTGCTAATATTTAGATTCAGTTGACTTCCTCCTTACTTTAGTACCAAATTGTGCACAAATCTATTCTCACCCAAATTATTACATTTTGTACTTGATCATTTTTGCAGAACCCCTCCTCAGTCTTTTCCTACTAACTTTCTTACACATCAAGGCCTCTGGATTTCATAAGATTCCATCCTAATGTAAGCTAAGGCTGTATAGGAAGTATTGCATTACTTTATTTCCTTTCAAACAAGTCAATTATGTTTCTTAATCCCTATCTCAACAGTCCCAGGTGGAAAATCTTTCTCAATCATTACTAGAATACTCTTTACTTTTTGTGTGATAGAAAAATCTTAATAGTCTTAGGCAGAGAAGGGTTATTTGAGGAGGACCTTATAATCTTTGGTTTCTTTTGCAATGCAAGCCCAATTGTTCAAGTCCAATGTCTGCCTGAACTCTGGTCTTAGGTTTTTTCTTTGCATACATGTAGGTGATCTTTGCAGAGCTTGGGAACCATGGATTCTACAAATCCAGATAGACTGCTGAGGTGCTCCATATACTTATTTCCCTTCAAAAGTCCTTTCTCCTCTCTAGGGTACATTTAGAGCATGTTAATGAGGTGGATAGACCTGGGGTCTGTCATACAGAGTGAAGTAAGTCAGAAGGTGAAAAACAAATACCGTATGCTAACACATATATATGGAATCTAAGAAACACCTAGAGGGGTGGGATAGGGAGGGTGGGAGGGAGGGAGACGCAAGAGGGAAGAGATTTGGGAACATGTATATGTATAACTGATTCACTTTGTTGTAAATCAGAAACTAACACACCATTGTAAAACAGTTATACTCCAATAAAGATGTTAAAAAAAAAAAGGCGATCATTCAGATTTAAAGGTCAGATAAATAATTTTACAGACAAGAAAATGTTGAAGGTGTTCAGCACCACTAAACAATCTTTATGACAAATGTTAAAGGGATTTCTCTAAGTGGAAAAGAAAATACCACAACCAGAAATATGAAAATAATGAAAGAAAAAATCTCATTGGTAATGGTGAACATACAGTAAAGATAATAGATCAACCATTTATAAAGCTAGTAGGGAGTTTAAACAAAAGTAGTAAAAGTATCTTTATCCACAATAAGTAGTTAATGGACACAAAAACAGAAAGATGTAACGTGATATCAGAAACATTAAACATGGGATAGGGGGAGTAAATATGCAGGTTGTTAGAATGTGTTCAAACTTAAGAGATCATCTATTTAAAATAATCGTGTGTGTGTGTGTGTGTGTGTGTGTGTGTTCTTATATATGAACTTTATATTTAAGAACAAAAATTCTATAATATATACACACAAAAAAGGAGAAAGGAATACAAACATGACACTAAGAATATTTTTCAAATCACAAGAGAAGAGAGTAAAAGAAGGAAGAAACAATAAACTACTATAAAATAATCCAAAAAAGTAAATTGCATCACTGGTGGTGATTGGCCAAGATGGCTGAGTAGAAAGACCCTGACCTTACCTTCTCTCAGGAGCACACCAAAATCAAAACTATATGCAGAACAACCATTAATGAAAAAGACTGGAACTTACCAGAAAAGATCTTCTATAACCAAAGACATAAATAAGGAAGCAAAGTAAGATGGGCAGGAGAGGTGGAGAACTCTCAATATAATCATGTCACATACCCCTGTGGTGAGGAATCCACAAACTGAATAATAATTATATTGCAGAGGTTTTCCTACAGGAGTGAGAGTTCTGAGCTGAATGTCAGGCTCCCCAGACTAAGGGTCCTGCACAGGGAAGATGAGCTCCCAGAGCATTTGGCCTTGAAGTTCAGAGGGGTATAATTTTATAAGTCCCAAAGGACTAGGGGAAATAGAGACTTCACTCTTAAAGGTCGTACACAAAATCTCACATGCACCAGGGTCCAGGGCAAAATCAATAATTTGATAGGAGCCCTGGGCCAGACCTACTTGCTAGTCTTGGAGTTTCCAGGAACAGCAGGGTGTGTGTGTGTGTGTGGGGGGGGGGTTGAGTGGCTGTGACTCACCCTGGGGAAATAGAAAGTTGGCAAGCATTCTTGGGAGTTCCTTCTACTGTATATATACTGATTGTGGGGAGCACCATTGTGAAATCCTCCCTCTAGCTCATTAGCACCAAGACCTGGACCCACCCAATAGCCTGTGGGCACCAGTGCTGGGAATCCTCAGGCCAAGCGATTAACTGGGTGGGGACACAGCCCCACACATTAGCAGAGAGCCTGGCTAAAGACTTCCTGAGCACCTAGCTGCCTCTAGACATTCCTCTAGAAGTGGCCTTGCCCACCAAAGGGCACAGGACCCCACTTCACCCACCTGTAGGGATCCACTGACTCCACACTCCAGTAAGCCTACTCTAGCCCCTGGACAAGACTTATGCCCCAGCAGGCAGGCACCAGAGGTTAGGAAATTAAAATCCCATAGCCTGCCAACATGGCTTGCTCACAGCAGACCAGAAACTGCCCTGGGACAGCTGAGCTCTGGCCCTACCACTAGCAGGCCAACACAAGCTTCAAGGCATCCTAGACCCTAAATCTAACTAAGTAGAAAACTGCTTCCAAGCACCAGTGATCTGACACCAGCTATGGGATCCCAGAGCCCTGCAGCCAGACATCAGGACATGGTTATTCTGGCCAGTAGTCCAGCACTAATCCCAGAAACTGGCTTCATCCAACAGTGAGTGGGCAAAAGATCCAGAATCTTCTGAACCCTGGCTCCACCTACCAGTGAGTCAGCACTAACCACAATGCCTCCTAGAGCTCTGCAGTCAGCCACCTCATGACCAGGCCCTGCCAACAAGCAGCCAACAGTCTCCACACAAGACAGGTCCTGGCAGTCAACTGGAACAGGAACAAAACAAGCCTATCAGACTGCCCACATAGCTTGCCCAACAGAAAGACCTATGCAGCCCTCTTAGTGGGAACCCCTAGAGCATACAGCTTGGGTGACAAAAGAGGAGTGTGCTGCTGAGACGCATAGGCCATCTCCTACAATAGGTCACTTCACCAAGGTCAGGAAATGTTACTAAGCTACTAGATACATAAAAATACAAACAGCAACTTGGGCAAAATGAGGCAACAGAGGAATATGTTCAAGATGAAGTAACAAGATAAAACCCCAGAAGAAGAACTAAGTAAAGTGGAGATAGGAAATCTACCTGAGAAAAAGTTCAGGGTATGATCATAAAGATGATCAAAGAACTTGGGAGAGGAATGGATGAAAAGAGTGAGAAGTTAAAAGTTTTTAACAAAGTGTTAGAAAACATAAAGAATAACCAAAGAGAGGTGAAGTATACAATAACTAAAATGAAAATATACTAGAAGGAATAAACAGTAGACCAAATGATGTAGAGGAATGAATCAACAAACTGAAAGATGGGTAGTGAATATCTCCGATGCAGAAGAGAAAAAGAAAAAAAAGAAAAGAAATAAGGACAGCTTAAGAGACCTCCAGGACAACATTAAGCACACTAATATTTGCATTATAGATGTCCCAGAAGGAGAAGAGAGAGAGAGAAAGAGGCTGAGAACATATATGAAGGTATAATAGCTGAAAACTTCCCTAACCTGGGAAAGGAAAGAGTTACCCAGATCCAGGAAGCTCAGAGAGTCCCATACAGGGTGAATCCAAAGAGGAACACAGCAAGATACACTGTAATTAAAATGAATATTAAAATCAACAAGGGAAAAGCAACAAATAACATACAAAAGAACTCCCATTAGACTATCAGCTGATTACTCAGGCCAGAAGGGAGTGACATGATGTATTTTAGGTGATGAAAGAGAAAAGCCTATGATCAATAATACTCTACATCAAAACTCCTGTTCAGATTTGATGGAGACATCAAAAGCTTTATGGCCAAGCAAAAGCTAAAAGAGATCAGCACCATGAAACCAACTTTACAACTAATGTTAAAGGAACTTCTCTAGGTGAAAAAGAAAAGGCCATGAATAAAAACAAGAAAATTATGAAATAAAAAAATCTTATCAGTAAAGGCAAACATACAGTAAAGGTAGGATATCATCCACAAACAAAGCTAGTAGGAAGGTTAAAAGAAAAAAGTAGTAAAATCCTCTATATTCACAATAAGCAATTAAGGTATACAAAAAAAAATTAGGTGTAAGCTATGATAGCAAAAACAGTTATTGTGAGGGGAGGAGGGTACAAAGGCAAGGCTTTTAAATACATTTGAAATTAAGACAACAGCAACTTAATACAATAATGTACATAGATAGATAAATTCCCATATAAAAAGTCATAGTAAATAAAAACAAAAAAATAACAGATACATACAAAAAAAGAAAAAGGAATTCAAGCATAACAGTAAAAATGTTCATCAAATCAGAAGAAAAGATTGAAAAATAAGAAAAGGAAGGAAAAAACCTACAAAAACAATGCCCCAAATAATTAAGAAAATGGAAACTAGAACAAATATATCAATGATTGCCTTAAATGTAAATGCATTTGTGGTTCAAATTAAAAAGCATAGAATAGCTGAATAGCTAAAAAAACAAGACCTGTATATATGCTGCCTACAAACGACTCACTTCAGATCTGGAGACACACAAAGACTAAAAGTGAGTAAATGGGAAAAGTTATTCTATGCAAATGGAAATCAAAAGAATCCCAAATTAGCAATATTTATATCAGACACAATAAACTTTTAAATAGACTGTTATAGGAGACAAAGAAAGACACTACATAATGATCAAGGAAACGACTTGAGAAGATATAACAATTTTAAATATATATGCACCTAACATTGGCAAACTGAAATATATAAGGGAAATGTTAACGAACATAAAAGGAGAAATTAATAACACAATAATATTTGGGGACTTTAACCCTGAACTTACATCAGTAGACAGATCATCCAGACAAAAAATCAACAAAGAAACATTCGCCTCAAATGACAATTAGATCTAATGGACTTAATTGATATATATGGGGCATTCCATCTGAAAGCAGGAGAATACACATTCTTTTCAGGTGCACATGGAACATTCCCCAGGATACATCACAGGCTAGGTCACAAAACAAACCTCAGTAAATTTAGTAAGATTGAAATCATATCAAGTATCTTTGTTGACCACAACACTATGAGACTAGAAATTTTCTAGTTTTTTACAAGAAAAAAATTGCAAAAAACATACACATGGAGGTTAAATGATATGCTACTAAACAACCAATGAATCACTGATGAAATTAAAATTTTAAAAAAACCTAAAGACAAATCAAGACAAAAATACAATACGAAACATATGGGAATAAGCAAAAGCTCTTCTAAAAGGGAAGCTTATATTGATACAGGTTTACCTCAGGAAACAAGAAGGGTCTCAAACAACCTAACATTACACCTAAAAGAACCAAAGAATGAGAAATAAACAAAACCCAAAGTTATGAGAAGGAAAAAAACTAAAAAAAAATCTGAGTAGAAATAAATGAAATAAAGACTAAAAAAAGAAAAATAGAAAATGTCAAAGAAACTAAAATCTGGTTCTTTGAAAAGATTTTAAAAATTGATAAACTTTTAGCCAGACTCATCAAGAGAAAAATGGAGAGGGCCCACATACATAAAAACAGAAATGAAAGAGAAGTTACAACTGACACCACAAATACACAAAGAATCATAAAAGATGACCATGAACAACTATATGCCAATAAAATGGACAAATTAGAAAAATGGTCAAATTCCGAGAAGAAATGTACAATCTCTGAATGCTGAACCAGGAAGAAAGAGAAAACATGAACAGACAAACTACCAGTAATGAAATTTAATCAGTAATAGAAAAACTCCCAATAAACAAAAGTCCAAGACCAGGTGGCTTCACAGGCAAATTCTACCAAACATTTACAGAAGAGTTAACTCCCATCCTCCTCAAACTCTTCCAAGAAATTGCAGAGGAAGGAACACTTCCAAACTCATTCTACAAGGCCAGCATCACCCTCATACCAAAAGCAGAGAAAGAAATCACACAAAAAAGAAATTTACATGTCAATATCACTGATGAACAGATGCAAAAATCTTTAACAAAATATTAGCAAACCAAACCCAACAATACATCAAAAGAATCATAAACCATGATCAAGTGGGATTTATTAGAGGGATGCAAATCTTTTCAATATCTGCAAATCACTCAGTGTGAAATTGAAGAATAACAAATTGAAGTAACAAATTGAAGAATAAAAACCATATGGTCATCTCAATAGATACAGAAAAAGCTTTTGACCAAATTCAACATCAATTTATGATAAAAACTCTCCTAAAAGTGAACATAGAGAAAGCATACCTCAACATAATAAAGGCCAGATGTGACAAACCCACAGATAACATCATACTTAATTCTGAAAAACTTAAATGATTCCCTCTAAGACCAGAAACAGGACAAGGATGCCCACTCTCATGACTTTCATCAACATAGTTTTGGAAGTCCTAGCCACAGCAATCAGACAAGAAAAATAAATTAAAGGAATCCTAATTGGAATGGAAGAGGTAAAACTATTATTATTTGCAGATGACATGATATTTTATGTAGAAAACCCTAAACTCTCCACCCCAAAATTATTAGAACTAATAAATGAACTTAGCAAAGTTGTAGGATCCAAGAGCAATATACAGAAATCTGTTGCATTTTATACACTAATAATGAACTCTCAGAAGAGAAAATAAAAAACAATCCCATTTAAAATCACATCAAAAGAATAAATTATCTAGGAATAAATATAAACGAGGAGGTGAAAGACCTATATAATGAAAACTATAAAATATTGCTGAAGGAAATCAAAGATGATACAAAGAAATGTAATGATATCCCATGCTCTTGGATTGGAAGAATTAATATTGTTAAAATGATCATACTGCCCAAAGCAATCAACAGGTTTAATGTGATCCCTATCATAATAACCATGACATTTTTCACAGAACTTGAACATATAATTCTAAAATTCATATGAACCACAAAAGATCCTGAATCACCAAAACAATCTAGAAAACAAAGAACAAAGCTGGAGGTATAAAGTGCCCAGTCTTCAGACTGTACTGCAAAGGTAGAGTAATCAAAACAACAGGGTACTGACACAATCACAAATACATAGATAAATGGAACAGAATAGAGAGCCCAGAAGAAAACTCATGCACGTATGGTCAATTAATCTATGAAAGAGGAAGCAAGGATATGCAAAGGAGAAAAGACAGTCCCTTCAATAAGTGGACAGCCACGTGTAAAACAATGAAATTAGAACATTCCCTCACACAATATACAAAAATATACTCAAAATGAATTAAAGACTTAAATGTAAGACCTGAAACCATAAAACTTCTAGAAGAGAACATAGGCAGAACACTCTTTGACATAAATTGCAGCAATTTTTTTTTGGATCTGTCTCATAATGCAAAAGAAAAAAAGGCAAAAATAAGCAAATGGGACTTATTTAAACTTAAAAGATTTTGCACAGTAAAGGAAACCATCTAGAAAATGAAAAGACAACCTATGGAATGGGAGAAAATATTTGCAAATAATATGACCCTAACCCTAACCCCAAGGGGTTAATAGCCAAAATATATAAACAATTCACAGAGCTCAATATCAAAAAAATAAAAACAGCCCAATCAAAAATGTGCAGAAGACCTGAATAGACATTTTTCCAAAGAAAACATACAGATGGCTAACAGGTGCATGAAAAGATGCTCAACATCACTAATTACTAGAGAAATGCAAATTAAAACACCAATGAGGTATCGCCTCACACCTGCCAGAATGGCTATTATCAAAACATCTACAAATAACAATTTTTGGAGAGGATGTGGAGAAAAGGGAGCAATTGTACTCTGTTGGTGGAAATATAAATTTGTGCAGCCACTATGGAGTATAATATGGAGGTTCCTAAGAAAGCTAAAAATAGAACTACCATATGATCCATCATTTCCACTCCTGGGTATTTATCTGGAAAAAAATGAAAACACTAATTTGAAAAGATACATGCACCCCAGCGTTCATAGCAGCACTATTTACAATACCCAAGATATGGAAGCAACCCACATTCCCATCAACAGGTGAATGGATAAAGAAGATGTGTCATATATACACACACACACACAAACACACACACAGTGGAATATTACTCAGCTATAAAAAAGAAGGAATTCTGCCATTTGCAGCAATCTGGATGGACCTAGAGAATATTATGCTTAGTTAAATAACAGAGAAAGACAAATGCTATATGATATCACTTACATGTGTATTTAAAAAAATAATACAAGTAAGTATATATGCAAAACAGAAACATACTCACAGATATAGAAAACAAACTAGTGTCTACTGAAGGGGAGAAAAAAGAGGAGGGGACAAATTAGGAGTATGGGGTTGAGAGACATAAACTTCTATGTAAACAATAGATAAGCAACAAGGATATATTGAATACCACAGGGAATTATAGCCATTTTCTTGTAATATCTTTTAATGAAGTGTAATCTGTAAAAATACTGAATCATTATGCTGTATACCTGAAACTAACATAGTATTGTAAATCAACTAGACTTCATAAAAAATATAAAATCACACTGTTGTACACCTGAAACTAATATAATATTGTAAGTCAATTATACTTTAATAAAAAATAAATAAATATAATTTAAAAAAGGAAAATGCGTTACTTATAATTCTAAAAGAGAAAGAGCACATTGCATCATTTAAAATGACCTGTTAAAAGTTTTGCCTTAAAAAAGTTAGCAGCAGACAAATCTATGATATATTTAGTTATTTTTCCTTAGTAGCTCAGTAATTACCAAACGTCAAGTTTTTGTTTTGATGTTAGGCAGATATTATATTATGATTTGATATAAGATTCTCTCTTCAGTTGGAAGGCAAAAATCATTCCTCAGTGAAATGGCTGTGAAGTTTCCCTCTCTCTTAAGGAGAAGGTCTGGTAATGATCTTTCATCTAGATGATTTGAAACTTTGCTCTTAGTTGGGTATACAAACTATATACTACACAGTATAATATGTAAACTTTATAGAGTATATTTAATTAAGAAACAACTCTGCAATAATCTGGCAAAAGGTTTTCATGTATAAAATGATATTTTTAAATGTTCTGCTTCTCTCTAACACCCCCCCTCCAAAGAGAAAAAAAAAATTAACACTCCCAACTCAGGTCTATTGAAATGTTTGTGTTTTATAGGAATAAGACCCTGAAGCATTTGGAGAAGAGTTTGCTGCAATTTTCTGTTCTGCCTTAAGGAATGGATATTTATTTCTGCCTTACTTATATACCCTCTTCTACTATTCTCAGGTCACTGGAAATACAGTATTCTAAGGATTTATGCATGAGTAAATAACTTTTAATAATGATTCTAGTCTTCATTTTCTACCACAGAGATCCTGTAAGCCTGGGTTCTCCTAGTAAGGCAATTATTTGGGGGATTAAAAAGAAGAAAACTTGTTTCCCCCCTCTGACTGTGATTAGAAATAATTTACAAATTTGAAGAATTGAGTTAAGAAAATACTTTCAATTAACAAAGAGCAAAGGCTGAGTATTTCTGTCTAAATAGTATGGAGTATAGAAAAGGGATGAAGCTTGGTCCCTGCCCACATAGTACTGGGAAGATCACAACTAACAGATTTGAAAGTGTAATGTAGAACATGATATATTTGTATCCTGATTGTGTGGCATAGGCTATAAAGTGCTGTAAAATTTCAAAGAAAGGCAAGTCATTGTGAAATGAAATGTAAACAGCTTTGTGAATTAGGTAGGTTTGATGCTGGATCCTCGAAGGCTGTTTAGAATGCAAAAAGGAAAAACAACAAAAACTCAAGACAATTTAATTACTTGGCATTATTTTGACCTTAGCCTTAATATTCATTTATCTTTTCATCAGGAAAAAAAAACTGATCCAATTGCTTAATTTGAGGGTTAAATTTTTATTCCAAAACACATAAACATATTATACCCTAAACTGTACTCCGTTTTTATCTTTTTGGTCTTCTTGGTGTTGATCACCATGAACCTGAGGTGGTTGAGTAAGACTAGTTATTTATACAAAGATGTTCACTTGATTAAATTAATGGTTTTCCATCCTAAAAATCTAGATTTACATTAGATCCTCAGGCTCATGAAATTGATAGAGCATTCTTTTGGGGTCAGCTTTCATGATTGCTCCATTTCTTGAAGAGGTAAATACTAGATTTTTATATGAGTACAATACAGTTGTTTACAGCAGTTTAAATTGATGTGATTTGATACTTGCAACCAATCCAGGCTTGCCATAATCTCCTATTTTTCTTACATCATTTTCATTCTTATATTTAAAAACAGTGTATTTATGTTAATTTTACCTTACATAAAATATACCTCATGCTAAGTAAATCAGAACAAAACTAAAATATATTTCTGCTACTCAGAGATTCTGAAATCAGTCTCAAAATAATTTGCATATGTATGCTATAGATCCCCCAAATATGTACTATAATAAAAATAAAGTTCCTTTTTCACATATGTCAATGTAATAGAAAGGAAGTGTATTCTGAGAATACCAGTTGCTTCATTAGCTTTTTGTAAAAGAAAAAAAACCAAATTCCTTATTCAAATATATTTTTCCTTTACCTCAATATTCCAGATAGCAGTCTTACCCATATTTTATTCACAAGTGGAAAGGATAATATGAATATAATCTGGGAGAACTGGAGGTGAAAGCTACTCATGCAGGCAAGTGGGCATGATGGATGACATGAGGATGATTTACCAACAAATTTGTATTTACTTCCAGGACAAAATATTACAATTCCCAGAGGTAGGAAGAAAAACTTTCAAGGTTTCCTATTTATTATGTCAAATTTCTCTAGCTTTGGTGAACTTCTCACAGCTAATCATGAACTGAAATTTGGCCTATATGGATTCTTCAAAGCAAATATTTTCTATATTTCTGGACTGCTATTGACCTCGCCACAGGATTAACATTAACACCCCCCCTCCAAAGAGAAAAAAAAAATTAACACTCCCAACTCAGGTCTATTGAAATGTTTGTGTTTTATAGGAATAAGACCCTGAAGCATTTGGAGAAGAGTTTGCTGCAATTTTCTGTTCTGCCTTAAGGAATGGATATTTATTTCTGCCTTACTTATATACCCTCTTCTACTATTCTCAGGTCACTGGAAATACAGTATTCTAAGGATTTATGCATGAGTAAATAACTTTTAATAATGATTCTAGTCTTCATTTTCTACCACAGAGATCCTGTAAGCCTGGGTTCTCCTAGTAAGGCAATTATTTGGGGGATTAAAAAGAAGAAAACTTGTTTCCCCCCTCTGACTGTGATTAGAAATAATTTACAAATTTGAAGAATTGAGTTAAGAAAATACTTTCAATTAACAAAGAGCAAAGGCTGAGTATTTCTGTCTAAATAGTATGGAGTATAGAAAAGGGATGAAGCTTGGTCCCTGCCCACATAGTACTGGGAAGATCACAACTAACAGATTTGAAAGTGTAATGTAGAACATGATATATTTGTATCCTGATTGTGTGGCATAGGCTATAAAGTGCTGTAAAATTTCAAAGAAAGGCAAGTCATTGTGAAATGAAATGTAAACAGCTTTGTGAATTAGGTAGGTTTGATGCTGGATCCTCGAAGGCTGTTTAGAATGCAAAAAGGAAAAACAACAAAAACTCAAGACAATTTAATTACTTGGCATTATTTTGACCTTAGCCTTAATATTCATTTATCTTTTCATCAGGAAAAAAAAACTGATCCAATTGCTTAATTTGAGGGTTAAATTTTTATTCCAAAACACATAAACATATTATACCCTAAACTGTACTCCGTTTTTATCTTTTTGGTCTTCTTGGTGTTGATCACCATGAACCTGAGGTGGTTGAGTAAGACTAGTTATTTATACAAAGATGTTCACTTGATTAAATTAATGGTTTTCCATCCTAAAAATCTAGATTTACATTAGATCCTCAGGCTCATGAAATTGATAGAGCATTCTTTTGGGGTCAGCTTTCATGATTGCTCCATTTCTTGAAGAGGTAAATACTAGATTTTTATATGAGTACAATACAGTTGTTTACAGCAGTTTAAATTGATGTGATTTGATACTTGCAACCAATCCAGGCTTGCCATAATCTCCTATTTTTCTTACATCATTTTCATTCTTATATTTAAAAACAGTGTATTTATGTTAATTTTACCTTACATAAAATATACCTCATGCTAAGTAAATCAGAACAAAACTAAAATATATTTCTGCTACTCAGAGATTCTGAAATCAGTCTCAAAATAATTTGCATATGTATGCTATAGATCCCCCAAATATGTACTATAATAAAAATAAAGTTCCTTTTTCACATATGTCAATGTAATAGAAAGGAAGTGTATTCTGAGAATACCAGTTGCTTCATTAGCTTTTTGTAAAAGAAAAAAAACCAAATTCCTTATTCAAATATATTTTTCCTTTACCTCAATATTCCAGATAGCAGTCTTACCCATATTTTATTCACAAGTGGAAAGGATAATATGAATATAATCTGGGAGAACTGGAGGTGAAAGCTACTCATGCAGGCAAGTGGGCATGATGGATGACATGAGGATGATTTACCAACAAATTTGTATTTACTTCCAGGACAAAATATTACAATTCCCAGAGGTAGGAAGAAAAACTTTCAAGGTTTCCTATTTATTATGTCAAATTTCTCTAGCTTTGGTGAACTTCTCACAGCTAATCATGAACTGAAATTTGGCCTATATGGATTCTTCAAAGCAAATATTTTCTATATTTCTGGACTGCTATTGACCTCGCCACAGGATTAACATATATATATATATATATATATATACACACACATACACATAAATGGCCTGCACTTAGTAAGAACTCAAAAAAATTTTTAAATAAAAAATAAATGTTTCATATATTACATTTTTCATAACTATATGACAATGGTTATTGAGCTAAGATGATACAAAATAATTGCATAGTTAATAATAGAATATATGTACATTTTAGTGAGACATTAATATTTTAAAATAAAGCAAACCCAATTAGGCTATTTAGAAAACATGAACAGTGAAAACTGAAATTCCATAATGTAGATGTGAAATATATTTTCTGATAGGTCATGCATGTTTCATGGAGATTCTCTAGCTCTACTGCATAGTCATGTATAAGCTGACTAGCACTTGGTATTAATGATAAATAATATGGGATTCAATGTCTAGAGAGTCAAATCTTCTTTAACTGGAATAAGTTAATTAAACAAAATATTTTGAAAAGTCAAATGTTTTCTTTTTTCCAAAGGGAACAAGATCTTGTATGTGTATTTTCCTGAAGCATCCTGGTTCAATTTTATACAGTAAAATATGTAGAACAGATAACATAAATCCATAACTCAAAGATTTATATGGTATTTTTTTCACTATTTTTATATGACTTCTAGAGTCTTGGACAATATTATTCTGGCTTGATTCCTTGTGAAAGCCTTTGTTTAGAATTGTTTGCTCTTGGGCTTCCCTGGTGGCGCAGTGGTTGAGCGTCCACCTGCCGATGCAGGGGACACGGGTTTATGCCCCGGTCCAGGAAGATCCCACGTGCCGCGGTGCGGCTGGGCCCGTGAGCCATGGCCGCTGAGCCTGCGCGTCCGGAGCCTGTGCTCCGTAGCGGGAGAGGCCACAACAGTGAGAGGCCAGCGTATCGCAAAAAAAAAAAAAAAAAAAAAAAAAAAAGAATTGTTTGCTCTTCTCAAAGTAGTAGAATTTGGTCATACATACATTGGTAAATATTTAAGGTGAGATAAATTTTTATTTTTAGAAGCAGAATAGGCTTATTTTATGCAGACATTTAAATTCTTTAGAGCAAACAATTCTCAACGGTGATGTTTCTATATGGCAGAGTGTCATAGAGATTATAATCCATGAATCAGGTACTTTTTCTTGCAAGAAATACAGTCAAGCTAGCTCAAGTGTGGGGTTTATTATAGGGATGCACATTAACTGACAAAGGAAATCTAATGGAAATCTGAGCACAGCAACTTTAATAGCTCTGATTTTCATGGAGAAATTCAGGATTCAGCTGCAAAAGTTTGTGAAATTTCAGCACAGTGTGCCATTATCATGGTTCAGCATTCCATGGGACCATTTTTGTTTTTCTAACAGCTGTCTTCCAAAGGGCTTCAGCTTGTAATAGACTCTTTGGCATCAGCAAGAGACATATTTTTTATACATCCTTTGTGTTTCTGTGACCAGTGGTGAGCTCTTTTCATGTTTTATAGTTCAGTTTCCCGAGGAATATAATATCATTGATCTAACTCATGTTTTCCACCCAGCCACATCTAGTCTCCTAGGCAGTGAGAGCGTTGGTTTCAATGGTGGGGGAGATTGGTAAAATATGAGGGGAACCAATGTGACAGCTCTACTAGAGCTGAATTCACTTCTCCCATTCTTCCAGTATGTTTTGAAAAACATTCGCTAATCTTGCCCCATTTTCAAGAAATCCTTATGGGAATAAATTTTGACTAATTCCCAACTAGAAAAAAGAATATGCAATCTATTTTTAAATTATCAGTTAGCTCTGACTGGGGAAGTGTAATTAAAAATTCTCCATTCTTGTGGTCAGATAATTATACAGTCTTAAACAATTAAATCAATGATTTTCAAACTATATTCTGTAGAGGTACTTCATAAATTTCCATAAATATTTGCCTTAAATTTCATTTCTTAATAAAATCAAATTTTTAAAGAGTATAATAAAAATGCTCACAAAAAGTGTTATTATATCAAATTTTAACACTTTATAACCCAACGTCATCATCTTAACTTGTCTTATTTTGTTTGACATTTTAGTAAGCAAATGTGGGTTCAAAATTGAACTTCTGAAATAAATATATACTAAATAATTCTGCTTTTATGCATTTTACATATTGATGCTTGTGCACTTTTTTCTTTTTTTAACACTGAATTAGGCATTTAAATCACCCTTCTTATTACTGAATTCAACAGACGTTTTGTTGAATTTAAATGGAAGTTTGGATTTCAACTTCCTGTGTCTCCTGAATGTTACTTGTTCCCAGTTACATAATTGGAGTGATTAACTCTGGCTTTTTCTGTGCTAGAGGAGTCAAGTACCACCTTCCTGGCAGAAGTTTGTTGAAATTCCTGCTCCACAGGATATAATTACTCTTTTCATTGGTGGAGGATATATTCTGCCAACAGAGTTTCCAGACAGAAAAACAGTGTTGAGGTAACAGGCACTTCCTCCCAGGAGACTGAGCTAGGGACTTGGTCTTCCTGTTATGGTCAAGCTTCCTGCTTGGGGAGTATCTGAGGAGGGTTGTTTGTGAGTAGGAAGGCAGCTAATTCTCACCACTATACCACAAATACTGTTTTTGAGTAGGATGGTGAGATGTGATAGGAGAGTAACTCAGTCAGTGTGCAATTACTGGTCTACATGTATATTTGTATATTTGGAAGTGTGAGTCAGTGTGTGTGTGTGTGTGTGTGTGTGTGTGTGTGTGTGTGTGTATGACAGAGGGAGGTAGCAGAGAGAGGGAGGAAGGGAGAAAAGAGAAGGAAGGGAAGTAAAAGGGAGTGAAAGAGATTAGTAGATGATATTATGCTTGAGCATTTGATCCAGTTCCAAGATATCCTGCCGTAAATATTTTCCTATTATTGTTTTTAAGACAGTTAGTGATTTCTGATTCACAAATTTCCTCCTAGGTTTTAGATGAAGGTTAGGTCAGGGCCCTCAAGCTTTTATCAATTTAGGTTATATTAATTAATCATTTTTCTCCACAGACATCATGTAATCAAACATCTTGTTTAGCAGAGAAAGAGGTTTTTAAGCAGTAATAATTAGTTTATATTTCTATTTTACATCAAAGATTCATAATAGCAAATCAAAATTTCTAATAAAAATTAAAATCAGCCACTGTGTGAACACCAGATTAAACCCCCATGACTGGCTTGGTTCTCTCAGCTCCTGCAGAACATCTGAATGGACAATAAGTGCTCCTGCAACTGAGATGGGTCTAGCTTTGGCAACTATGGACTTTGTGGCACACACATATGGGGGTTGGGCCAGGACAGAGTCTGAGCTTCCCCCATAGCACCCACAGTGGGTCCAGATACATGATTACTGCAATCCTGGGACCTGACTTCAGTGGATCTACACTGGTGGCCTGGTGAAAACAATGCCTGAGAGACACCAGGGACAACTGTCAGCATACCCATGGTTAAGGTGGGGCCAAGAGCAGTGCCAACAAGAGAGTAACTTGTGAGCTCACACAACAGGTAAAAGGTGACACAACAGAGCATGCTCACAGGTGAAAACTCCAGAGGAGGACTACTCAGTGGCTTCTCTCCCAGGGGGAGCACTCCAATCCTGCCTACCTCACATGGCAGATCAGAAACACAGCTAAGAAGTATGAAGGAGGAAGATAAAATCCTACAAAAACAACTAAATGAGGAGGGTATAGGCAATCTACATGAAAAAAGAATTCATAGTAAAGATAGTGAAGAAGATCCAAAATCTTGGAAAAAGAATGGAGGCACACATTGAGAAGATACAAGACATGTTTATCAAAGACCTAGAAGAACTAAAGAACAAACAGAGAAGAACAATACAATAACTGAAATGAAAAATACCCTAGAAGGAATCAATAGCAGAATAACTGTGTCAGAAGAACTGATAAGTGATCTGGAAGACAGAATGGTGGGAATCACTACCACAGAACAGAATAAAGAAAAAGAATGAAAATAAATCAGGCAGTCTCAGAGACTGCTGGGACAATATTAAATGCAACAACATTCACATTATAGGAGTCCTAGAAGGAGAAGAGAAAGAGAAAGGACTGCAGAAAATATTTGAAGAGATAATAGCTGTAAACTTCCCTATCATGGGAAAGGAACCTGTCACCCAAGTACAGGAAGTGCAGAGATTCCCAGGCAGGATAAACACAAGGAGGAACACACCGAGACACATAGTATTCAAACTGAGAAAAAATAAAGATAAAGAAAAATATTAAAAGCAACAAGGGAAAATGAACAAATAATATACAAGGGAACTCTCATAAAGTTATCAGCTGATTTATCAGTGGAAACCCTGCAGGCCAGAAGGGAGTGGCACAATATATTTAAAGTGAGGAAAGGGAAGAACCTACAACCAAGAATGCTCTACCCAGCAAGGCTCTCATTCAGATTCAATGGAGAAATCAAAAGCTTTAGAGACAAGCAAAAGCTAAGAGAATGCAGCACCACCAAACCAGCTTTACCACAAATACTAAAGGAAATTCTCTAGGTAGGGGAAACAAATTAGGCCAAAACTAGAAACAAGAAAATCAGAAATAGGAAACCTCACTGCTAAAGGCAAAGCTACAGTAAAAGCAGGAAATCATCCACACAAAAATATAATATCAAAACTAGCAACCATGAGAAGAGAAGAGTATAAATGCAGGAACCGAGAATCACATTTAAAATTAAGAGACCAGAAACTTAAAATAACCTGTATGTATATGGACTGCTATATCAAAACATCATGGGAAATGCAAACCAAAGAACTAGGATAGATACACACACACACAAGGAAAAGCAAGGCAAATACAACACTAAATATGGTCATCAAACCACAAGAGAAGAGAAGAGAAGAAAACAGGAAAGGAAGAAAAAAGACCTACAAAACAAGAAAATGGGAATAAGAACATACATATCAATAATTACCTTAGGAATTTCCCTCATGGCCCAATGGTTAAGAATCCACCTACCAATGCAGGGGACATGGGTTCTAGCCCTGGTCTGGGAAGATCCCACATGCCACAGAGCAACTAAGCCCATGGGCCACAACTACTAAGCCTGCGTGTCACAACTACTGAAGCCCATGCACCTAGAGCCCATGTTCTGCAACAAGAGAAGCCACTGCAATGAGAAGCCCATGCACCACAATGAAGAGTAGCCCGCAATTGCCGTAACCAGAGAAAGCCTGTGCACAGCAACAAAGACCCAATGCAGCCAAAAATTAATTAATTAATTAATTTAAAAAATAATTACCTGAAATGTAAATGGATTGAATGCTCCAACCAAAAGACACAGACTGGATGAATGGAAACAAAAACAAGATGCATATATATGTGGTCTACAAGAGACCCATTTCAGACCTAAGAACACATACAAACTGAAAGTGAGGGGATGTAAAAAGATATTCCAGGCAAAATAAATCTGGAGTAGCAATATTCATATCAGACAAAATAGACTTTAAAATAAAGACTATTACAAGAGACAAGGAAGAGCATTACATAATGATGAAGGGATCAATCCATGAAGAAGTTATAACAATTGTAAATATTTATGCACCCAACATAGGAACACCTCCATATATAAGGCAAATGCTAACATCCGTACAAAGAGAAATGGACAGTAACACAATAATAATGGGGGATTTAACACCCCACTTACATTAATTGACAGATCTTCCAGACAGAAAATAAATAAGGAAAAACTAGTCTTAAATGACACATTATACCAGATATAATTAATTGATAGTTATAAGACATTCCATCTGAAAGCAGCAGAATACACTTTCTTCTCAAGTGCACACAGAAGTTTCTCCAGAATAGATCACATGTTAGGTCACAAATCAAGCCTTGGTAAATTTAAGAAAATTGAAATCATATCAAGCACCTTTTCCAACCACAATGCTATGAGATTAGAAATCAATTATAGGAAAAAAATAACACAAACACATGAAGGGTAAACAATATGATACTAAACAACCAATAGATCACTGAAGAAATCAAAGGGGAAATTACAAAATTCCTAGACACAAATGACAATGTAAACACAACAATCCAAAACCAATGGGACACAGCAAAGGCAGTTCTAAGAGGGAAGTTTATAGCAATACAATCTTACCTCAGAAAACAAGAAAAATCTCATATAAACAACATAAAATTACACCTAAGCAACTAGAGAAACAAGAACAAACAAAAGACAAAGTTAGCAGATGGAAAGAAATTATAATGATCAAAGCAGAAATAAATGAAATAGAGATGATGAAAACATTAGCAAAGATCAATGAAACTAAAAGCTGGTTCGTTGAGAAGATAAAATTGATAAACCTTTAGTCAGACTCATCAACAAAGACCCAATGCAGCCAAAAATTAATTAATTAATTAATTTAAAAAATAATTACCTGAAATGTAAATGGATTGAATGCTCCAACCAAAAGACACAGACTGGATGAATGGAAACAAAAACAAGATGCATATATATGTGGTCTACAAGAGACCCATTTCAGACCTAAGAACACATACAAACTGAAAGTGAGGGGATGTAAAAAGATATTCCAGGCAAAATAAATCTGGAGTAGCAATATTCATATCAGACAAAATAGACTTTAAAATAAAGACTATTACAAGAGACAAGGAAGAGCATTACATAATGATGAAGGGATCAATCCATGAAGAAGTTATAACAATTGTAAATATTTATGCACCCAACATAGGAACACCTCCATATATAAGGCAAATGCTAACATCCGTACAAAGAGAAATGGACAGTAACACAATAATAATGGGGGATTTAACACCCCACTTACATTAATTGACAGATCTTCCAGACAGAAAATAAATAAGGAAAAACTAGTCTTAAATGACACATTATACCAGATATAATTAATTGATAGTTATAGGACATTCCATCTGAAAGCAGCAGAATACACTTTCTTCTCAAGTGCACACAGAAGTTTCTCCAGAATAGATCACATGTTAGGTCACAAATCAAGCCTTGGTAAATTTAAGAAAATTGAAATCATATCAAGCACCTTTTCCAACCACAATGCTATGAGATTAGAAATCAATTATAGGAAAAAAATAACACAAACACATGAAGGGTAAACAATATGATACTAAACAACCAATAGATCACTGAAGAAATCAAAGGGGAAATTACAAAATTCCTAGACACAAATGACAATGTAAACACAACAATCCAAAACCAATGGGACACAGCAAAGGCAGTTCTAAGAGGGAAGTTTATAGCAATACAATCTTACCTCAGAAAACAAGAAAAATCTCATATAAACAACATAAAATTACACCTAAGCAACTAGAGAAACAAGAACAAACAAAAGACAAAGTTAGCAGATGGAAAGAAATTATAATGATCAAAGCAGAAATAAATGAAATAGAGATGATGAAAACATTAGCAAAGATCAATGAAACTAAAAGCTGGTTCGTTGAGAAGATAAAATTGATAAACCTTTAGTCAGACTCATCAAGAAAAAAAGGGAGAGGACTCACATCAATAAAATTAGAAATGAAAAAGGAGAAGTTACCACTGACATCACACAAATTCAAAGGATCATAAGAGACTACTACCGGCAACTATACAACAATAAAATGGATAACCTAGGAGAAATGGTTATTGCTAGAAAGTACAATCTTCCAAGACTGAACCAGAAAGAAATAGAAAATATGAAAAGACTAATCACAAGTACTGAAATTGAAACTGTGATTTAAAACATCCAACAAACAAAAGTCTAGGACAAGATGGCATCACAGGCAAATTCTATCAAATTCTATCAAACATTTAGAGAAGAGTTAACACTTGTCCTTCTGAAACTCTTCCAAAAAATTGCATAAAAAGGAACACTCCCAAGCTCATTCTACAAGGCCACCATCATCTTAATACCAAAACCAGACAAAGATATCACAAAAAAGAAAATTAAGGCCAATATGACTGATGAACATAAATGCAAAAATCCTCAAAAAAATAATGGCAAACTGAATCCAACAACACAGTAAAAGGATCATATGCCATTGTCTAGTAGATTTATTCCAGGGATGCAAGATTTCTTCAATACATGCAAGTCAAACAATATGATATACCACATTAACAAACTAAAGAATAAAACCCATATGATCATCTCAATCGATGCAGAAAAAGCTTTAGACAAAATTCAGCACCTATTTATGATAAAAACTCTCCAGAAAGTGGGCATATAGGGAACCTACCTCAACATAATGAAGGCCATATACGACAAAGCCACAGAAAACATCATTCTCAATAGTGAAAAAGTGAAAGTATCCTCTAAGATCAGGAACAAGACAAGGATGTCCACTCTCTCCACTTTTATTCAACATAGTTTTGGAAGTCCTAACCACAGCAATCAGAGAAGAAATTTTAAAAAGGGAATCTAAATTGGAAAATAAGAAGTAAATCTTCAGTTTGCAGATGACATGATACTACACATAGAAAATCCTAAGGATGCTGCAAGAAAACTACTAGAGCTCATCAATGAATTCGGTAAAATTTCTGGATACAAAATTAATAAACAGAAATCTCTTGCATTCCTATAAGCTAACAATGAAAAATCACTTAGAGAAATTCAGGAAGCAATGCCATATACCACTGCATCAAAAAAGAATTAAAAATCTAGGAATAAACATACCTAAAGAGGCAAAAGACTTGTACTCAGAAATCTATAAGATACTGATGAAAGAAACCAAAGATGACACAAACAGATGGAGAGATATACCATGTTCTTGGGTTGGAAGAATCAATATTGTGAAAATGTCTATACTACAGAAAGCAATCTTCAGATCCAATGCAATCCCTATCCAATTAGCAATGGCATTTTTCACAGAATTAGAACAAAAAATTTTACAATTTGTATGGAAATACAAAAGACCATGAAGAGCCAAAGCACTCTTGAGAGAGAAAAACAGAGCTGGAGTAATCAGGCTCCCTGACTTCAGACTATACTACAAAGCTACAGTAATCAAGACAATATGGTACTGGCACCAAAACAGAAATATAGATCAATGGAACAGGATAGAAAGTCCAGAGATAAAACCATGCACCTATGGTCACCTAATCTATGACAAAGGAGGCAAGAATTTACAATGGAGAAAAGACTGTCCCTTCAATAAGTGGTGCTTGGAAAACTGGACAGCTACTGTAAAGGAATGAAATTAGAACACCATACACAAAAATAAACTCAAAATGGATTGAAGACTGAAATGTAAGGCTGGACACTGTAAAACTCTTAGAGGAAAATATAGGCAGAACACTCTCTGACATAAATTGTAACAAGACCTTTTTTTTTTTTAAACATCTTTATTGGAGTATAATTGCTTTACAATGGTATGTTAGTTTCTGCTTTATAACAAAGTGAATCAGCTATACATACACATATATCCCCACACCTCTTCTCTCTTGCATCTCCCTCCCACCCTCCCTATCCCACCCCTCTAGGTGGTCACAAAGCACTGAGCTGATCTCCCTGTTCTATGTGGCTTCTTCCCACTAACTATCTATTTTACATTTGGTAGTATATATAAGTCCATGCCACTCTCTCACTTTGTCCCAGCTTACCTTTCCCCCTCCCTGTGTCCTCAAGTCCATTCTCTACATCTGTATCTTTATTCCTGTCCTGTCCCTAGGTTCTTCAGAACCTTTTGTTTTTTTTTTTAGATTCCATATATATGTGTTAGCTTACAGTATTTGTTTTTCTCTTTCTGACTTACTTCACTCTGTATGACAAACTCTAGGTCCATCCACCTCACAGCAAGACCTATTATGATCTGGCTCCTAGAGTAGTGAAAATAAAAACAAAATAAACAAGTGGAACCTAATGAAATTTAAAAACTTTTGCACAGCAAAGGAAACCAAAAACAAAATGAAAAGACAACCCACAGAATGGGAGAAAACATTTGTAAACAAAGTGACTGACAAGGGGTTAATCTCCAAAATATACAATCAGCTCATGCAACTCAATATCAAAAAAACAATGAAACCAATCAAAAACTGGGCAGGAGACCCAGACAGATATCTCTGCGAAGAAGATATACAGATGACCAAAAAGCACATGAAAAGATGCTCAACAACACTAATTATTAAAGAAATGCAAATCAAAACTTCAATGAGGTATTACCTCACACAAGTCAGAATGGCCAGCATCAAAAAATCTACAAACAGTATAATGCTGGAGAGGGTGTGGAGATAAGGGAACTCTCCTAAAACTGTTGGTGGGAATGTAAGTTGGCACAGGCCCTTTGGAGAACAGTATGGAGGTTCCTTCAAACACTAAAATTAGAGCTACCATATGATCCTGCAATTTTACTCCTGGGCATATATCCAGAGAAAACCATAATTCAAAGCAATACATGCACCCACATATTCATTGCAGCACTATTTACAGTAATCAGGAAATGGAAGCATCCTAAATGTCCATCAAAAGAGGAATGAATAAAGAAGATGTGTTAAATATATATAATGGAATATTACTCAGCCATAAAAATATAATGAAATAATTACATTTTGCAGCAACATGGATGGACCTACTAAGTCAGAGAGAGAAAGATAAATATCATATAATATCGCATATGTGGATTTTTTTTAAAAAATGGTACAAATGAATTTATTTACAAAACAGAAATAGAGTCACAAATGTAGAAAACAACTTATGGTTACCAGGGGGGAAAGCGGTGTGGGGGGTAGGGATAAATTGGGAGATTGGGATTGACATATACACAATACTATATATAAAATAGATAACTAATAAGGACCTAGTTTATAGCACAGTGAACTCTTCTAAAAACTCTGTAATGACCTATATGGAAAAGAATCTAAAAAGGGTGGGTATATGTATATGTATAACTGATTCACTTTGCTGTATGGCAAAAATGAAAACAACATTGTAAATCCACTATAGTGCAATCAAAATCTAAAAACAAAGAATTAAAATCAGCTAAAATATAAAGTAAAATCAGCTAAAATACACATCATTATTAGAGAGAAGTTTTGACTGGACATTTCTGAAACATTGAAAAGTCCCCAAGGACCCCATCAACCTAGACACTAGATCCATACTTTCCAAACATTAACTTGAATAATAGCTCTAGTCGAATTTCTAGTTAGTGTATTGTTCATTGCCATGAATGAAGAGAGGATCTCGTGCCTAACTTTTCATTTCAAATAGAAAAATTTAATGAAATAAGTGTATTTCATATGAAGCCAAAATATTTCCCTTAAAGAAATTCTCACTAATTCAACTCCAAAAGTAAGTTTATCACTTACGTTGTGTAGTTCTTTTTTCGTTAAGCAATTTTCTCTTGTCGAGTGAATAGAATCAAATCCTTGAGTCCTGTCTCCACAGTGGAATCACAAAAATGGAGCACACGGATTCTGTCATCCTTGCTCCTGAGATATTAATACCGTTTCTAGTGTAGAGCAGACTCTCCAAATTACTGCTCAAGCTTCATTTCCCTGGAATCCCATTGGTCATACTTTGACATCAGCTTCCAGGTTTCCAGATCCAATGACTTTGGCAATTTTGTCATAACATTCTCTTGGTTGTAGATAAGCCAAAGAAACTGAGAGGTGCATCTTCAATTAGAAAGGTATAATAATTATTTTATAACATTATTAATTATAAAAACCTTCACATTTTTCTTCAGTGGAAGGCATTTGAAAGGTCTGTGCTATTGCTCTCATTTTTCCCCCCTAAATTGAGCTGTTCAGAGTAGAAATAGTTTGCTTAAAGATGCTTAAAGTTTCCTGATATTGGAGGTATTCAAGGGTAAACAAAGTGGACATTTGGCAAAACGATTAAGAAAGGATTTAACATTTTTCCAGATAGTTCTATTAGATGGTCAGAGTTAGATCCTTCTAACTCTGAAAATGCAATTTTGCATTTTTTTTCTATAGCCATCTGAATCCTTTTGGCCTCATAATTGCTCTAGATGAACAGAGTTCCTTTTTCTGGGGTGATGGTGACACTATTGGTAAGTAGATCAATGACAGTTGAAATGTTCTAGATTTCAATATGACTTTACTTAAAATTAAAGACTGGAGACATAGACCAACAAACTAAGTATGATATAATAGACACCGTGGCAAGATTCTGCTTTCCCCAACATTTCTGTCCAGGAATCTGAAATTTTCCTTATATATGGATACTCTTCTGGGTTAAGAAACAGAGATTAGGTCATTATCTCCAGAAAGGTGTTAACAAAATACACTATATTTATATATTGTCTTCAGGAGGGTGTTAATAGAATACACTACAGTTAACTGAGGGAGGAGGACATTTATTTTATTAGTATGCTAAAAGATTTTTTTCTTATTAATTTATTCCCACTTTAGGAGGAATATAGATTCCAGTTTTAAGGAATCAAACTTTCAAAGGAAATTTGTAAGAAACTGGCTGTATGGAATAGTTGTAGGCTAGAGGAAGGAAAAAATACTGAGATTCTCTTGTGAGGAGAGATAGATCATAGTTTGAAGAATGATATATAGCAGAGGAGGAGGTATAGCTTGAACTAAGAAAACAGGTCAAGACTTGGCTGGCTAAGGTACAATATGAATGGCTTTGTTCATTCATTTTTTTCTTATTATACCCATTTTATCCTTCAGTTAGATTTCATAGATCAGCAAACTATAGAAAAATCTTTCCTTAGAACAACAGAAATGACTTCTATGTTAAGAAGATAAATATTTACTATATGCACTGATAAATATATTCAAAGCTGCCACATTTTTTTTTTTTTTTTTTTTTTTTTTGTGGTATGCGGGCCTCCCTCTGCTCTCACTGTTGTGGCCTCTCCCGTTGCGGAGCACAGGCTCCGGACGCGCAGGGTCAGCGGCCATGGCTCACAGGCCCAGCCGCTCCGCGGCACGTGGGATCCTCCCAGACCGGGGCGCGAACCCGGTTCCCCTGCATCGGCAGGCGGACGCACAACCACTGAGCCACCAGGGAAGCCCGCAGCCACATTTTAAACATCAAAAATGGTTATTCAAGAAACAGACACTATACCATAGATGCCTGTGAGGTTACTGCTAAGAACATTTTTTCTGTCCCCATATTAGTGGACTTTACATTTTCACTCCTTGACCCTCTTTCATAAAGAAGAGAGTTAGGAAAGAGGGTGAATCACTTTCATAAGGAAGATGAAGAGGTAGAAAAAGAGAATGTATAGGGAGATACACTTCTAATCTTACATATGGACAATAGGGCTCGTTGCTTCTGCGGTAGATCTTAAGAGAAGATACAAAAGTTTCCAATGCCTATATTTTCATGATAACCAGAATTCTTTTCTGTCCTTTTACATTTTTTTTCAGTGAATTACCTCAGAAGACACTAATTAAATATTTCACACTTGAAAGAAATTGGTTTTAAATTTTAAAGACCATGAATTGAAATCAATACAATATTAGGAATCAGGGAAAAAGATAAATAATGTCCATCTGTGATTGTGTGTTTGTGTATATAGATAATAAATACAGATGTGGGAAATGATTGTCTACAGAGTTATTATGCTATATCCCTCTTTACTCAATTAAATTCTTGAAAACATGTCTAAAACAAAGATCCTTCCTCTCTATTTTTCCATATAAGGTAAGAATGGAAAATGAGGGAAAAGTGGGAAGCATGGGAAGAAGATGAGACATACTTCCTCAAGTTACCTGCTTTTTATTTTCCAAATAGCATCAAGAAAAATGTAAGTTGAGGCCAATGATTATTCAATTATTTTTTGCCCAGTAATTGCTAGGTAATTCAGAGGATTCCAAGTACAAGGCTTAGGCCAAGAACTTGGGGACTTGGAGCTTAGTTTGTCAGAATTTAAATTAACAAATGAACTTATCTACAAAACAGAAATAGAGACACAGATGTAGAAAACAAACTTATGGTTACCAAGGGGGACAAGGGAGAAGGGATAAATTGGGAGATTGGCATTGACATATACACACTACTATATATAAAATAGATAACTAATAAGAACCTACTGCATAGCATAGGGAACTCTACTCAATACTCTGTAATGACCTATATGGGAAAAGAATCTAAAAAAGAGTGGAGATATATATATATGTATATATATATGTATATATATATATACATATATATAACAGATTCACTTTGCTGTAGAGAAGAAACTAACACAACATTGTAAATAACTATACTCTAATAAAAATTAACTAAAAAAAATTTTTTTTAAGTAAAAGATGAAACTGAAGCATATGTTAATGTTTTTTATTTTTTTAACATCTTTATTGGAGTATAATTGCTTTAAAATGGTGTGTTAGTTTCTGCTTTACAACAAAGTGAATCAGTTATATATATATACATATGTTCCCATATCTCTTCCCTCTTTGCAGATTCTGTTGAAAGGGAAGAGTACTCTATGTCAAATTCAAATTCAGTAAAATTTTTTAAAATATTTATTTAAATTACTTTAAAAATATTTTAAAAATTAACACAATTTTACTGACTTGTTGTCACTAATGATAATGTAAGTTCCTCTCTGACAAATGAGAAATTTTCTTACTTTGCAACACATTAAATTAGCTAGAAAAAAAAGTAAAACTGAAAAGTATTTTCAGTGCCACGGGAAGTATAAGCAAAGTTATGATGTTTTATTTTAGAAAAGATTCATTCAGATAAGAGTAAATTAAAGTATGTTAATATTCTCATTCCAACCCAGTAATTCAAATTAGTTCATATTTATAAATATCTGATTTATTTTTCTCCTTTTTTGACTGATGATTGATTTTATGGATCAAACTTTTTAGCAATTATGTCAATATTAGTCATAATAAATGACTCAAAATGTATAAAATTTTAGTTATTTGTAATCATTATAGAAAATATATGACTTTTTTTTTTTTTTATGCCACACTGCACAGCATGTGGAATTTTAGTTCTCCTACCAGGGGTCGAACCTGGCCCTCTCAATGAAAGCGCTGAGTCCTAACCACTGGACTGCCAGGAAATTCCCAAGACATTTCTATCTTGAAGTGAGAGTAATAGTATCATAGTTTTGTGTTTATAATAAATAAAATTGGAGTAATCTAAGTATCTAATAAATCATTAAGGAGAATGTGAGGTAATTATATGTAATTTATATATATGGTATTAATTTTTACTTAATAATATTAAATACTTCAATTATATGTAGTGAATAACAACTTTTCTAAAATATTGCTTTTACATAATCTCATGAATACTTTTTATATTATTTCTTTTAAAAAATTATATTCTATTTAGTCATTATGAAATAATGGCTGTATTCCCTGTGTTGTATAATATATCCTTGTAGTTTATTTATTTTTTACATAGTAGTTTGTACCTCTTAACCTAACCTATCTTTCACCTCTCCTCTTCCGTCTATCCATTGGCAACCAGTAGTTTGTTCTCTGTATCTGTGAGTCTCTTTACTCTTGTATTCACTAATTTCATTTTTTAGATTTCACATATAAGTAATATCATACAGCATTTCTTTCTCTGTCTTATTTGACTTAGCATAATACTTACCAAGTTCATCCACTTTGTTGCAAATGGCAAAATTGCACTCTTTTTATGGCTAAGTAGTATTCCATTGTATATACATACCACTTCTATATCCTTCAATTTTTTGATGGACAATTAAGTTGCTTCCATATCTTGGCTACTGTAAATAATGCTACTGTGAACACTGGGGTGCAGGTAACTTTTTGAATGAATGTTTTTGTTCTTTTCAGATATATACCCAGGAGTGGAATGGAAGGATGATATGGTGATTCTGTTTTTCGTTTTCTGAGGAATCTCCACTGTTTTCCATGGTGGCTTCACCAATTTAAATTCCCACCAACAATGTACAAGGGTTTCCTTTTCTCCACATCTTCACCCACAGTTGGTATTTGCAGTCTTTATGATGATAACCATTCCGACAGGTGTGTAGTAATATCTCATTGAGGTTTTGATTTGCATTTCCTTGATGATTAACAATGTTGACCATATTTTCATGTGCCTATGGGACACCTGTATGTCTTCTTTGGAAAAATGTCTATTAAAATCTTCTGCTCAATTTTAATTGTTTTTTTTGTTTGTTTCTTTGGCATTGAGTTGTAGGAGCTCTTCTTATATTTTGGATATTAACCCTTTATTGATCATATCATTTGCAAATATTCCTCCCATTCCATAGTTTGTCCTTTCATTTTGTTCTGTTTTGTTTTTTAACATGTTTATTGGAGTATAACTGTTTTACAATGGTGTGTTAGTTTCTGCTTTACAACAAAGTGAATCAGTTATACATATACATATGTTCCCATATCTCTTCCCTCTTGCATCTCCCTCCCTCCCTCCCACCCTCCGTATCCCACCCCTCTAGGTGGTGACAAAGCACAGAGCTGATCTCCTGTGCTATGCGGCTGTTTCCCTCTAGCTATCTATTTTACATTTGGTAGTGTATATATGTCCATGCCACTCTCTC
>NC_041219.1:99692698-99699898 GCF_002837175.3 Physeter macrocephalus
CGAGATGTTTCCTGTTTCTTAAGGTAGGACTGTATTGCTATAAACTTCCATCTTAGAACTGCTTTTGCTGTATCCCATAGCTTTTGGGTCGTCGTGTCTCCATTGTCATTTGTTTCTAAGTGTTTTTTGATTTCCTCTTTGATTTCTTCAGTTATCACTTCGTTATTAAGTAGTGTATTGTTTAACCTCCATGTGTTTGTATTTTTTACAGATCTTTTCCTGTAATTGATATCTAGTCTCATAGCCTTGTGGTTGAAAAAGATACGTGATACAATTTCAATTTTCTTAAATTTACCAAGGCTAGATTTGTGACCCAGTATATGATCTATCCTGGAGAATGTTCCATGAGCACTTGAGAAAAATGTGTATTCTATTGTTTTTGTATGGAATGTCCTATAAATATCAATTAAGTCCATCCTGTGTAATGTATCATTTAAAGCTTGTGTTTCCTTATTTTTTTTCATTTTGGATGATCTGTCCATTGTCCTTTTGTTTTGTTGATGGTTTCCTTTGCTGTGAAAAAGGTTGTAAGTTTAATTAGGTCTCATTTGTTTATTTTTGCTTTTGTTTCCTTTCCCTTGGTAGAGAGATCCAAAAAAAGTGTTGCTGCCATTTATGTCAAAGGTTGTTCTGCCTATGTTTTCTTCTAAGAGTTTTTTCGTTTGCAGTTTTAAATTTAGATCTTTAATCCATTTTGTGTTTGTTTTTGTAGAGAATTTCATTTCTTTATGTATAGCTGTATAGTTTTCCCAGCACCATTTGTTGAAGAGATTGTCTTTTCTCCACTGTATATTCTTGCCTCCTTTGTTGTAGATTAATTGGTCATAAGTGTGTGGGTTTATTTCTGAATTCTCCCTGTTCATTGATCTATGTGCCTTTATTTTGTCAGTACTGTACTCTTTTGATGACCAGCTTTGCATTATAGTCTGAAGTCAAGTAGTGTAATTCCTCCACCTCTGTTCTTATTTCTAAAGAGTATTTTGGCTATTCAGGGTCTTTTGTTTCTCCATACAAATTTTTTAAATTATTTGTTCTAGTTCAGTGAAAAATGCCATTGATATTTTGAAAGGACCTGCATTGAATCTGTAGATTGCCTTTGGTAATATGGTCATTTTAACAATATTTAATTCTTCCAACCCATGAACATGGTATACATTTCCATCTATTTGTGTTGTCTTCAGTTTATTTCATGTGTCTTATAGTTTTCCCAGTACAGATCTTTAAATTCCTTTAGGTAGTTTTATTCCTGAGTATTTTATTCTTTTTGCTGTGATTGTAAATAAGATTGCTTTCTTAATACTCTTTCTGATAGTTTGTTGTTAGTGTATAGAAATGCAACTGACTTCTGTATATTAATTTTGTATCCTGCAACTCTACCAAATTCACTGAAGAGCTCTAGTAATTTTTTGGTCGTTTCGTTAGGATTTTCTATGTATGGTATTATGTCATCTGCACACAGTAACAGTTTTACTTCTTCCTTTCATCTTTGGATTCGTTTTATTTCTTTTTCTTGTCTGATTGCTGTAGCTAGGACCTCCAATACTGTGTTAAATAAAAGTGGTGAGTGAACATCCTCACGTTGTTCTTGATCTTAGAGGAAATTCTTTCAGCTTTTCACCATTGAGTATGATGTTACCTGTGGGTTTGTCACATCTGGCCTTTATAATGTTAAGTTATATTCCCTCTATGCCCACATTCTGGAGAGTTTTCACTATAAACAGGTGTTGAATTTTATCAAAAGCTTTTTCTCCATCTATTAAGATGATCATATGATTTTTATTCTTCAATTTATCACTTCAATTTGTTATTCTTCAATTACACTTTGATTGATTTGCAGATAATGAAAAATTCTTGTCTCCCCTTATAATAAATCTCACTTGATCGCACTTGATCATGGTGTATGACCCTTCTGATGCATTGTTAGGTTTGGTTTGCTAATATTTTGTTAAGGATTTTTGCATCTCTGTTCATCAGTGATATTGACATGCAATTTTCTTTTTTTGTGTTAACTTTGTCTGTTGGTATCAGGGTGATGCTGGCCTTGTAGAATCAGTTTGGAAGTGTTCCTTCCTCTGCAATTTCTTGGAAGAGTTTGAGGAGGATATGGGTTAACTCTTCTCTAAATGTTTAGTAGAACTCACCTGTGGAACCATCTGGTCTTGGACTTTTGTTTATTAAGACTTTTTCTATTATTGATTCAATTTCATTACTGGTAGTTGGTCTGTTAATATTTTCTATTTCTTCATGGTTCAGTATTTGGAGATTGTACATTTCTAGGAAATTGACCATTTCTTCTAGTTTGTCTATTATTGGCATATAGTTGTTTGTATTCGTTTTTTATGATCCTTGTATTTTTGTGGTGTTGGTTGCAACTTCTCATTTTTCATTTCTGATTTTATTGATTTGGGTCCTCACCCTTTTTTTGCTGATAAGTTTGGATACAAGTTTATTAATTTTGTTTATATTTTCCAAGAACCAGCTCTTAGTTTCATTGATCTTTTGAATTATTTTTTCAGTCTCCATTTCTTTTTTTTTTCCTGCTTTGATCTTTATAAATTATTTCCTTGTTCTAACTCTGGGTTTGGTTTGTTCTTCTTTTTCTAGTTCCTTCAAGTGTAAATTTAGGTTTATTTGAGATTTTTTCTTGTTTCCTGAGGTAAGCTGTATCACTCTAAACTTCCCTCTTAGAACTACTTTTGATGCATCACATAGATTTTTGCTTCATTGTGTTTTTGTTTTTCTTGCCTCCAAGTGTTTTTTTATTTCCTGTTTGATTTCTTCAATTTGCCATTTCAATTACAAGGTGTCTGTTGTGTTCCCTTTAGGGTTATTCTTGTATGGGATTCTCTGCACTCCCTGGACTTGGCTGTCCATTTCCTTTACCAGGTTAGGGAAGTTTTCAGGTATTATATCTTCAATTATGTTCTCAGCCCCTTTCTCTCTCCTCCTTCTCCCACCCTTATAGTGTCCTTGATGGTGTCCCCAATGTCTCTTAAACTATCCTTATTTCTTTTTTTTCCCTTTTTTTCTGTTCAGCATCCGTAATTTCCACTACTCTGTTCCAGCTCACTGATCTGTTCTTCTGTATCATTTAGTGCAGTGTTGATTCCTTCTAGTATATTTTACATTTCTGTTATTGTATTCTTCATCTATATTTGTTCTTTATATTTTCTAACTCTTTGTGAAAAACTTCTAATTTCTTGCTCTGTGTATCAATTTTTCTCCTGAGTTCTTTTATCATCTTTACAATCACTATCCTGAACTATTTATCAGGTAGATTGTCTATATCTACTTCACTAAGTTCTTCTGTTGCTTTAACTTTTGCCTTCATTTGGAACATGTTTCTCTATTGACTTATTTTGCCAAACTTGCTGCTTCTATTTTTATGTATCTAGTAGATTGGTTATACTTATGCAATTTGGAGAAGTGACCTTTTGTAGGAGACTTTCTATATCTCCCAGCAGTGCACTCCCTTCTTGTCATCAGAGCTATATGCTCTATAAATTGCTCCTACAAGGGCTGCTTGGGTCTTTCTGTTGTGGTGTGCTGACTATGTGGGTGTTTCGGTTTTTTTTTTGGCTTTGTTGACCCCCAGTTCAGTTGGTTGCCATATCATGCTTTGTGTGGAGACTGTCAGCTGCTGGTTAAGGGGACTGGGTCATGAGACAGCTGATTATGGGACCCTGGGAGTCCCTCAGGCTAGTTCTGGATTACTGGCTGGTGACATCAAGTCCAGGAGACCACAGGGCTCTTACCCACCCACAGGTGAAGCCAGGTCCTGGGGCTGGTGCCAACCTACAGTTGGGCAGAGCTGGGTCCTGGGATCTGGTTGCAAGGCCCAGGGATCCCAGAGTTGGTGTCAGATTGCTTATGGGTGGAGTTGGTTACTGACCCAGTTGGCTTTGGGGCCAAGTTGTTTTGAAGCTTGTGGTGACATGCTAATGAGTGGGCCCAAAGCTCAGCTAGTCTTAGGGCAGGATCTAGCCTGCTTGTGGGTGGGCCAGTATCACAGGCCATGGGGCTGTGCTTTTCTTGTGGCTTATATCTGCCCCCTGATGGGTGAGGCTCCTCCAGAGGCTAGAGCAGCCTCACTGATGGATGTGGCTGGGGTCCAAGTGGCCCCAGAGTCTGATCTGCTGCTAGGCAGGCCAGTTCCTCAGGCTGTGGGACCACAGTTTTTTGCAACTGGATTCTATCTGCTCATGAGTGAAGCTGGGCCTGAGGTTAGAGCAGCCTTGCTGGTGAGTGAGACTAAGGCCCAGTCAGTCCCAGTGCACCATTTGGCCTGCTGGTCAATGGACTGCATCTGCAGAATATGGGCCTGCAATTTTCTTGCTGCTGGTTTCCTCCCCCTGGTAGGTGGGGCTGGGCCAGATTTTAAAGCAGTCTCCCAGGATGGGAGAGCAAGGGCCCAGGGTATTCTGGGGCTGGTGTCTACCCACTGGTGGGTGCAGCTGGCTTCAAGGTTTTCCAGCTGTATGGCGCTGGGGGTTTCAGGTCTAAGGTCCACATACTCATGTGTGGGTCTGGGTCTTGGCTCTCTAATAGGCAGATGCAGTTGTGCACTCAGGAATTCTAATGGCAGCCTGTCTGCTGGTGAGTGGGACTGTGTCCCTGCCTAGTTAGTTGCCTGACTTGATGTATCCCAGCACTTGCACTTACAGACTGTTGGACCAGGGTAGGAATGGGTCCTGGGACTAATAACCTAGAAGGAGGATTGCAAAATGGAGCTTGCCAGCACCACTGCCCATGTGGTAGAACATGCTCCCAAAAATGTCTGCCACCATTGTCTATGTCCCCAAGGTGAGCTACAGTTGCTTCCTGCCTCTCTGGAAGAGTCTTCAAGATCAGCAGGTAGGTCTGACCCAGGCGCCTATGAAATTACTTCTTGGTCCTGGTGTCCCAGAGTGTGTGAGATTTTGTGTGCACCCTTTAAGAGTGAAGTCTCTATTTCCTCCAAATCTCTAGGACTCTCAAAAGTAAGCCCTACTGGCCTTCAAAGCAAAATGCTCTGGGGGTTCATTTTCCTGGTGCAGAACCCCCAGGCTGGGAAGCCTGACATGGAGCTCAGTCCTCTCACTCCTTTGGGTGAACCTCTGCAATCGTAATTGTTCTCCCACTTGGAGGTGGTCCACCCAGGGGTATAAGACTTGACTATATAGTGACTCCACCACTCCTACACATCTTGTTAAGTCCCTTCTTTATACCTTTGGTTGTAGAAGATCTTCTCTGGTAGGTTCTGGTCTTTTTCATTGCTGGTTGTTCTGCAAATAGTTGTAATTTTGGCGGCCTGTGAGAATAGGTGAGCTCAGGGCCTTTCTACTCCACCATCTTGGCCAATACACCTCAGTAATGTAAGTTTAAACATCTAGTATTACTTATGTCATGATACTTCATTTTTATGAAGTAAATGTATCCCAAGGGATTTTTTAAAAATAAGAAGTATTTCAAAGTATTGGCAATTCTGAAAACCACAAACTTCCATGTACTGTTATCATTGTTTAATTTTTTTTTTCTCTCCTCCATAACAACAGAGTGTTCTGAAAGCAACTGTGATTAAAAGTGGCTACCATGGAATTGCTACTGTGGCATATGGCACTATACAGATCCTTGATTTCACTTAAAACTCAAATGTTATTTTTATGAATGGAGAAGCCATCCCAAGCAACAGAATACAGTATAATTACACTAGGGCAAGGTTTAAGTACTATTGACTTAAAAGGCAAATTTTCCTTTGTTATATCTCAGGTGCAATTAATTGAATTTTCCCTGAATGTTGCTTCCTTGAAAAAATCACAGATAACATTTGTAAAATAACACCTTGCTTGTTTTGGAAGCATGGGGAAGAAAAATTAGCATAGAGTTATATTTCTACATAAAAACATGCCCATGTCATTGCTGGGAACTTTGTTGGATTACATGTCACAGATCATATCATCTACTGCTATTGTTTTCCTGGGCAAAAGTAACATAAAGGAAGAATAATTGGGTGGCTAAAAAAGTGAGAATAAGATTATAGGAAAATGGAAGTGGAAGGTTCTGGTGGTATTCTATTACTTTTCTTCTATTTGACATGAGAAAATTGGGTGTCAAAGGAGGTGAAGTTGCTTATCAAAGTCATGTACTTTAATAACTGACAAAACCAAGTCTTGACCTTGAAACACCTGACATTTGACAAATCCCTCCATTTAAAATTAAAACCTTTATTTATTAAGCTCCTCATAACAGCTTAAAAGTGTGTATTTGCTACAAAAACATGGTTATGGATACAAGACATGATCCATCTCTGAAGAATTTAAAGCAGTTGGGGGAGACAGCAAAGCACTACAATAGAAGGAAGGATCTAAAGACTTCAGAGTCACTGAAGTCCTCACCTCATTTTTAATAACTTATCACAAAATGCAACATAATGGACTTTATTTTAATTTTTATTGATTTACAATATTTTGCTAGACTCAGATATAAAAGAGTGATTCAATATATTAATAGATTATAAATTTAAAGTAATTACAAAATTACAAAATAAAGGCTATATTCCACAGTGCTATAGAATATATCAATGTTGCATATATATGTACAATTACATATATTTTATATTATATATATTTCATATATTGTATATAATGTATATTATAATATATAACTGCATATAATATCTATTATATTAATTATAATAGTTTATAATATATATATTTAAATAATATATAAAATTATATTATAAAAATTATATATTATAATTATATATTATAAATATAATTATATATTATAAAAATTATAAAAATTATAATAATTAATTACATTATATTATAGTATAATTATATATAATAATTATATATAACATACACACTTAACATAATTATGTAATTATATGAGTAATTAATTATATAATATAAAAAGATATACATATTATTGTTACATTATATATGATATTTTATATTTATGTATTAAGTATACCACACATTATAATATATTAATTATGTTTAATATATTATGTATATTATATAAAACATAATAGTATAATAATATATTATATTAAAATATATAATAATATTTTATATAATATTATATAATTTATATATTATTATACAATTATAATACATTATATAATACATATAATGTATATATTATTTATATTATATAAAGTATATATAATATATATAAAATAAATATATAATGTATATTATATACAAAAATAATATA
>NC_041219.1:99700612-99705295 GCF_002837175.3 Physeter macrocephalus
ATATAATATAAATATTACATATATTATACATAATATATTAATATAATATAAATATTACATATATTATACATAATATATTAATATAATATAAATATTACATATATTTCACATATTATATTAATATAATATATATTATATAATAAAGATATATAAGTTTATTATAATAATTTTATAATATATGAAGCATAATTATGTTATGAATATTTATTTATATATAATTTTTAATATATAAAATATATTATAATACTATATATTTTTTATATATGACACATTTTCTTTATTTGTCAATATGCACTTAGTTTCCTTTCAAATATCCATATCTTGGCAATTGTAAATAGTGCTGCTATGAACATTGGGGTGTGTGTATTTTTTGACAATAATGTTTTCATTTTCCTCCAATATATACCCAGCAGTGGAAATGCTGGATCATACTGTAGTTCTATTTTTACTTTTTGAGGAAGGTCCCAATGTTTTGTATAGTGGCTGCATCAATTTACAATCCCACCAAAATTGTACTAGAGATCCCTTTTGTCTACATACTCCACAACAATTTTATATGTAGACTTTTTGATGATACCCATTTGACAGGTGTGAGGTGATGCCTCATTGTTGTTTTGATTTGCATTTATGTGATGATTTGCCATGTCTTATATTTTTTCACATTCCTGTTAACATTCTGCGTTTTTATTTTTTTGGGGGGAAAAAATGTATCAGGTCTTCTGCCTATGTTTAATTTTTTGTTTTTTTAAATTGAAATATAGTTGATTTACAATATTATGTTAGTTTCAGGTGATAGCAGTGATTGAGTTATATATATATTTTTTTCAGTTTATTTTCCATTACAGATTACTAGAAGATATGACTATAGTCCCATGTGTTATACAGTATATTCTGGTTATTTAGGAATTTTATATATGGTACTGTGTTTCTGTTAACTCCATACTCCTAATGTATTTTCCCTCCCTTTCCCCCTTTGTAACTATAAGTTTATTTTCTATGTCTGTGAGTCTGTTTCTGTTTTCTAAGTAAATTCATTTGTATTAATCTGTGTATTCCACATATACGTGATATCATATAGTATTTGTCTTTCTCTGTTGGACATACTTCACTTAGTATGATGTTCTCTGGGTCCATCCATGTTGCTACAAATACCAATGTTTCATTCTTTTTATGGCTGAGTAATATTGCATTGTATATGTACCACATCTTTATCCATTTATCTGTTGATGAGCACTTAGGTTGCTTCCATGTCTTTGTTATTGTAAATAGTGCTGCTATGAATATTGGGCTGCATGTATCTTTTCTAATTAGTGTTTTCATCTTTTCTGGATATATTCCTTGGAGAGAGATTGCTGGATCCTATGGTAGCTCTGATTTTAGTTTCTTAAGGAAACTATATTGTTTTCCATAGTAGCTGCATCAATTACATTCCTATCAACAGCACACAATGGTTTCATTTTCTCCACACCCTTTCCAGAATTTATTATTTGTAAACTTTTTGATGATGGTCATTCTGACTGGTGTCATGTGATACTTCATTGTAGTTTTGATTTGCATTTCTCTAATAATTGGTCATGTTGAGCATCTTTTCATGTGCCTCTTGGCCATTTGCATCTCTTCTTTGGAGAAATGTCTAATTAGGCCTTCTCTCTATTTTCTTAATGTTTTCTTTTGGGTGTTTGTTATTGAGTTGTATGAGCTGTTTGTATATTTTGGAAATTAAACCCTTGTCAGTCACAGAGCTTGCAAATATTTTCTCCCAGTCCTTAGGTAGTATTTTTATTTTGTTTATGATTTTCTTTGCTGTGCAAAGGCTTATACATTTTATTAGATCTCATTTGTTTATTTTTGCTTTTGTGTCTATTTCCTTGGGAGACTGACCTAAGAAAATATTGCTATTATTTATGTCAGAGAATGTTTTGCCTATGTTCTCTTCTAGGAGTTTTATGGTGCCTTGTCTTATATTTAAATCATTAAGCCATTTTGAGTTTTTTGATGTGTGTGGTGTGAGGGAGTCTTCTAACTTCATTGATTTACATGCAGCTGTCCAGGTTCCCCAACACCACTTGCTGAAGAGACTATTTTTTTCTGCATTGTATATTCTTATCTTTTTGACAAAATTTAATTGACCTTAGGTATGTGAGTTTATTTCTGGGCTCTCTATATTGTTCCATTCAGCCATTTGTCTGTTTTTGTGCCAATACAATGCTGTTTTGATACTGCAGCTTTGTAGTATTGTCTGAAGTCTGGGAATGTTTTGTCTCTTTGTTCTTTTTCCTCAGGATTCCTTTAACAATTCTGCATCTTTAAGGTTCCATATAAATTTTAGGATTATTTTTTCTTGCTCTATGAAAAATGTCATGTGTAATTTGAAAGGGAATACATTAAATCTGTAGATTGCTTTGGGTAGTATGGCCATGTTAGCAGTATTAATTCTTCCAGGACAAGAGCATGGAATTTATTTCCATTTCTTTTAGTCATCTTCAGTTTCCTTTATCAGTGTTTTATAGTTCTCAGCATATAACTCTTTCACCTCCTTGTTCAGGTTTATTCCTAAATATTTTATTTTTTTGAAGTGACTTAAAAAATGATTTTTTACTCTCCTTTTTGATATTTCATTGTTACTGTAAAGAAATGCAACAGACTTCTCTATGTCAATCTTGCATCCTGCTCCCTTGCTGAATTCACTTATCAGTTCTAAGTAGTTTTTATTTGGATTCTTTAGGGTTTTCTACATATAATATCATGGCATCTACATGTAATGATGATTTTACCTCTTCCCTTCCAATATGGATAATTTTATTCTTTTTCTTGTCTGATTGCTGTGGATGAGACTTCACATACCATGTTGAAAAGAAATGGTGTGATGAGAGCAGGCAAGATGGCGGAAGAGTAAGATGCGGAGATCACCTTCCTCCTCACAGATACATCAGAAATACAGCTACACGTGGAACTTCTCCTATAGAACACCCACCAAACGCTGGCAGAAGACCTCAGACCTCACAAAAGGCAAGAAACCCCCCACGCACCTGGGTAGGCAAAAGAAAAAAGAAAAAACAGAGACAAAGAATAGGGACGGGACCTGCACCAGTGGGAGAGAGCAGTGAAGGAGGAAACGTTCCCACACACTACAAGCCCCTACGAGGGCGGAGACTGTGGGTGGCGGAGGGGGAAGCTCCGGAGCCTCGGAGGAGAGCGCAGCAGCGGGGTGCGGAGGGCAAAGCGGAGAGATTCCCGCACAGAGGATCGGTCCCGACCGGCACCCACCAGCCCGAGAGGCTTGTCTGCTCACCCGCCGGGGCGGGAGGGGGCTGGGAGCTGAGCCTCGGGCTTCAGTCGGATCCCAGGGAAAGGTCTGGAGTTGGCAGAGTGAAAACAGCCCGAAGGGGCTAGTGCGCCACGGCTAGCCGGGAGGGAGTCCGGTTGAAGTCTGGAGCTGCCTAAGAGGCAAGAGACCTTTTCTTCCCTCTTTGGTTCCTGGTGCGCAAGGAGAGGGGTTTAAGCACGCCACTTAAAGGAGCTCCAGAAACTGGCGCGGAGCTGCCGAAAGACAAGAGACTTTTTTTTTGCCTCTTTGTCTCCTGGTGCGAGAGGAGAGGGGGAGGGGGAAGCTCCGGAGCCTTGGAGGAGAGCGCAGCAGCGGGGTGCGGAGGACAAAGCGGAGAGATTCCTGCAGAGGATCGGTGCCGACCAGCACTCACCAGCCCTAGAGGCTTGTCTGCTCACCCGCCGGAGCGGGCGGGGGCTGGGAGCTGAGTCTCGGGCTTCAGTCGGATCCCAGGGAAAGGTCTGGAGTTGGCAGAGTGAAAACAGCCCGAAGGGGCTAGTGCGCCACGGCTAGCCGGGAGGGAGTCCGGTTGAAGTCTGGAGCTGCCTAAGAGGCAAGAGACCTTTTCTTCCCTCTTTGGTTCCTGGTGCGCAAGGAGAGGGGTTTAAGCACGCCACTTAAAGGAGCTCCAGAAACTGGCGCGGAGCTGCCGAAAGACAAGAGACTTTTTTTTTGCCTCTTTGTCTCCTGGTGCGAGAGGAGGAGAGGGGATTAAGCGCACCACATAAAGGAGCTCCAGAAACGGGCGCGGAGCTACCGAAGAGACAGGAGGCTTTTTCTTGCCTCTTTGCTTCCTGAGGCGCGGGAGCTCGTGCAGCCCGCCACTGCCGGGGTCCCAGGATCCAGGGACAGCTCCCCCGGGAGAACTCGTGGTGCGCCTCAGGCCAGTGCAGCGTCACGCTGGCCCCTGCCGCCGCAGGCTCGCCCCGCATCCGTGCCCCTCCCTTCCCCCGGCCTGTGCCAGAGCCCACGAATCAGCTGCTCCTTTAACCCCGTCCTGTCTGAGTGAAGGGCAGATGCCCTCGGACGACCTACACACAGAGGCGGGGCCAAGTCCAAAGCTGAACCCCAGGAGCTGTGCGAACAAAGAAGAGAGGGGGAGGTTTTTCCCAGCAGCCTCAGAAGCAGCGAATTAAAGCTCCACAGTCAACTTGAAGTGCCCTGCATCTGTGGAAAACCTAAATAGACAGCGAAATATCCCAAGTTGAGGAGGTGGACTTTGGGAGCAAGATATACTATTATTTTCCCCTTTTTTCTTTTTGTGAGTGTGTATGTGTGTGCTGCTGTGTGAGACTTTGTCTGTATAGCTTTGTTTCCACCATTTGTCCTAGGGTTAGTCCAACCCATTTTTTTGT